>NC_134354.1:790073016-790139375 GCF_048569485.1 Anomaloglossus baeobatrachus | reverse complement strand
GCGCTGCTGGTGCAAGGTGGGGGGGTGCGCTGCTGGTGCAAGGTGGGGGGGTGTGCTGCTGGTGCAAGGTGGGGGTGTGCTGCTGGTGCAAGGTGGGGGGTGTCGCTGCTGGTGCAAGGTGGGGGGGTGTGCTGCTGGTGCAAGTTGGGGGGGGTGTGCTGCTGGTGCAAGGTGGGGGGGTGTGCTGCTGGTGCAAGGTGGGGGGGTGCGCTGCTGGTGCAAGGTGGGGGGGGTGCGCTGCTGGTGCAAGGTGGGGGGTGCGCTGCTGGTGCAAGGTGGGGGGTGCGCTGCTGGTGCAAGGTGGGGGGGTGCGCTGCCGGTGCAAGGTGGAGGGGTGAGCTGCCTGTGCAAGGTTGAGGGGGGGGGTGCACTGCCAGTGCAAGGTGGGGGGTGCGCTGCCGGTGCAAGGTGGGGGGGGTGCCCTGCCGGTGCAAGGTGGGGGGTGCGCTGCCGGTGCAAGGTGGGGGGTGCGCTGCCGGTGCAAGGTGGGGGGTGCGCTGCCGGGGGGGGTGCACCCTGCCAGTGCAAGGTGGGAGGTGCGCTGCCGGTGCAAGGGGGGGAAGGTGCGCGCTACCGTCCCTTAGTTACAGTGCTGGCTGACACTCGGTGACATCTAGTGGACAGTGCTGGTATTGATTGATCTTGCTCTCTCCTGATCAGAGATTCCCCGTTTGGACCTGGGGGCTAATCTGGAGCAATACTACGTCATGCATCACCCCATCACACACAACGGCTACCTCTACAAGACCTCGTCCATGGCCAAGCTGGTCACCGACAGGAAGGCCAAGGAGGGTGAGTGCTCGCTCTGCGGCCGTCGTCTGATGCTATATGTCTGTGGTGAATGTTTGCCTTTGTCACTTTGTATCCTCACTCCTCAGAGTTCAGCCGCGCTGGTGCGTGCTTAATGATGGTACCCTCCGATACTATGAAAGCACCACAGCTCCAACCCCCAATGGCGAGATCCGAATGGAGGAGATTGTGTGTGTAGCGGTGATGCCCCCGGACACCCACGGGTGAGAGGCGTCTGTGACTACCCTCATAGTGAGCGCAGGCGCAGGATTCCTCATATAGTGAGCGCAAGACTCGGTGGATTCCTCATATAGTGGGCACAGGACTCCTCATATAGTGAGCGCAGGCGCAGGACTCAGGGGATTCCTCATATAGTGAGCGCAGGCGCAGGACTCAGGGGATTCCTCATATAGTGAGCGTAGGCGCAGGACTCCTCATATAGCGAGTACAGGCGCAGGACTCCTTATATAGTGAGCGCAGGCACAGGACTCGGGATTCCTCATATAGTGAGCGCAGGCGCAGGACTCGGGATTCCTCATATAGTGAGCGCAGGCACAGGATTCCTCATATAGTGAGCGGAGGACTCGGCGGATTCCTCATATAGTGAGCGCAGGACTCGGCGGATTCCTCATATAGTGAGCGCAGGACTCGGCGGATTCCTTATATAGTGAGTGCAGGACTCGGCGGATTCCTCATATAGTGAGCGCAGGACTCGGCGGATTCCTCATATAGTGAGCGCAGGACTCGGCGGATTCCTCATATAGTGAGCGCAGGACTCGGCAGATTCCTCATATAGTGAGCGCAGGACTCGGCGGATTCCTCATATAGTGAGCGCAGGCGCAGGACTCGGCGGATTCCTCATATAGTGAGCGCAGGACTCGGCGGATTCCTTATATAGTGAGCGCAGGACTCGGCGGATTCCTCATATAGTGAGCGCAGGACTCGGCGGATTCCTCATATAGTGAGCGCAGGACTCGGCGGATTCCTCATATAGTGAGCGCAGGACTCGGCGGATTCCTTATATAGTGAGCGCAGGACTCGGCGGATTCCTTATATAGTGAGCGCAGGACTCGGCGGATTCCTTATATAGTGAGCGCAGGACTCGGCGGATTCCTCATATAGTGAGCGCAGGACTCGGCGGATTCCTTATATAGTGAGCGCAGGCGCAGGATTCCTCATATAGTGAGCGCAGGACTCGGCGGATTCCTTATATAGTGAGTGCAGGACTCGGCGGATTCCTCATATAGTGAGCGCAGGACTCGGCGGATTCCTCATATAGTGAGCGCAGGCGCAGGACTCGGCGGATTCCTCATATAGTGAGCGCAGGACTCGGCGGATTCCTTATATAGTGAGCGCAGGACTCGGCGGATTCCTCATATAGTGAGCGCAGGACTCGGCGGATTCCTCATATAGTGAGCGCAGGACTCGGCGGATTCCTTATATAGTGAGCGCAGGACTCGGCGGATTCCTTATATAGTGAGCGCAGGACTCGGCGGATTCCTTATATAGTGAGCGCAGGACTCGGCGGATTCCTCATATAGTGAGCGCAGGACTCGGCGGATTCCTTATATAGTGAGCGCAGGCGCAGGATTCCTCATATAGTGAGCGCAGGACTCGGCGGATTCCTTATATAGTGAGCGCAGGCGCAGGATTCCTCATATAGTGAGCGCAGGACTCGGCGGATTCCTTATATAGTGAGTGCAGGACTCGGCGGATTCCTCATATAGTGAGCGCAGGACTCGGCGGATTCCTCATATAGTGAGCGCAGGACTCGGCGGATTCCTCATATAGTGAGCGCAGGACTCGGCGGATTCCTCATATAGTGAGCGCAGGACTCGGCGGATTCCTCATATAGTGAGCGCAGGACTCGGCAGATTCCTCATATAGTGAGCGCAGGACTCGGCGGATTCCTCATATAGTGAGCGCAGGCGCAGGACTCGGCGGATTCCTCATATAGTGAGCGCAGGACTCGGCGGATTCCTTATATAGTGAGCGCAGGACTCGGCGGATTCCTCATATAGTGAGCGCAGGACTCGGCGGATTCCTTATATAGTGAGCGCAGGACTCGGCGGATTCCTTATATAGTGAGCGCAGGACTCGGCGGATTCCTTATATAGTGAGCGCAGGACTCGGCGGATTCCTCATATAGTGAGCGCAGGACTCGGCGGATTCCTCATATAGTGAGCGCAGGCGCAGGATTCCTCATATAGTGAGCGCAGGACTCGGCGGATTCCTCATATAGTGAGCGCATGGCTTCGTGCAGCTGCTTCTTACCTTCTTACCCCCTCCTTGCAGATATGACAGCACCTTCGAGATTTACACTAAGTCTGAGAGACTCTATCTGTTTGCAGCGGAGACGGCGGAGGAGGCCGGAGAATGGGTGAAATCCATCACTAAGGTAGCGGGCTCCTGCTGCCCCTTTAAGACTTTTTAGGGAATTGCTTAAATAGCATCTACAAAAACCCCTCCACCTGTCGTATTATTGTTCCCTTTTCTCTATTTAGTGTTTTCTGCCTCTGAAGGCCGAGGAGCTTCTGAATTATGATTTTGACCGGATCGGGCAGCTGCAGTTTAAAGTAGGGCGAAGCCTGGAGCGGTCGAGGGTGGGCTGGTTCTCCCTGTGTAAGACCGACCTGTACACCTACATGGAGGACGGCGAGACGGTGGAGGTCACCAATCTGAAGAAGCTCTCCGAGCTGTGTACGTCGGGGGGAAAAGTCTGCCACATTGTGTTTGGCCCCATGGAAGCCGATACGGTGGACAGAAAGCGACAGGCAGAGCTGTGTGGGGGGAGGAGCTGTGTGGGGGAGGAGCTGTGTTGGGGGGAGGAGCTGTGCAGGGGGAGGAGGAGCTGTGCAGGGGGAGGAGGAGCTGTGCAGGGGGGAGGAGGAGCTGTGTTGGGGGGAGGAGGAGCTGTGTTGGGGGGAGGAGGAGCTGTGTTGGGGGGAGGAGGAGCTGTGCAGGGGGGAGGAGGAGCTGTGCAGGGGGGAGGAGGAGCTGTGCAGGGGGGAGGAGGAGCTGTGCAGGGGGGAGGAGGAGCTGTGCAGGGGGGAGGAGGAGCTGTGCAGGGGGGAGGAGGAGCTGTGCAGGGGGGAGGAGGAGCTGTGCAGGGGGGAGGAGGAGCTGTGCAGGGGGGAGGAGGAGCTGTGCAGGGGGGAGGAGGAGCTGTGCAGGGGGGAGGAGGAGCTGTGCAGGGGGGAGGAGGAGCTGTGCAGGGGGAGGAGGAGCTGTGCCGGGGGAGCTGTGCCGGGGGAGGTGTGCTGGGGGAGGTGGAGCTGTGCCGGGGGAGGTGTGCTGGGGGAGGGGGAGCGGTGCTGGGGGAGGGGGAGCTGTGCAGGGGGTCCAGAGGTTCTTATTGGCAGCAGGCAGCATCCGTTCATTATTAATGTTGGTTTCTTGGTCTTTGTAGCCACTAAAGATAAAGACCTTGTCCTGGTGGAGCGGGGGAGGTAGGTGTGAGCGGTTCACCACGTGGAGAAGGCGCCGCTCGTCTCCTGCTATTAACCCTCTCTATATCCCACCCTAGGACTATGTACATCCTGGCAGAGAGGAAGCTGGACTTCTCAGGCTGGACTGCCGCCATCCAGAGGGCGAGTAGCACCACAGGTAGCACACTGTCCGACCAGCAGCTGACGGACGCTGACGTCCCCTGCATTGTGGAGAAATGCATCCGCCACATTTCCAGTTTTGGTAAATGTTACCGGTGACAGGTGATAGGTTCAGCGGTCATCATTATCGGGAGATCTGGTTGGTGACTTCATATCTTCCTGTGGTCGATCCTCAGGGGTGGGATCTGAAGGGATCTACAGGAAGAGTGGGCAGAACTCCAAGATCACGAGTCTGCTGGACGCGCTGAAGAAGGACGCCCGCAGCGTGGTCCTGAAGGAGGAGGAGCACGTGGACAACGTCACGGACGCCCTGAAGAGGTTCTTCAGAGGCATCCCAGAGGGACTGTTCGCAGACCATTGTATGCAGTGGCAACATGTCACAGGTGAGGTCTGAGGGAAACTCTTCTGACCATTAGTGCCGCTCCCATCATGCCTCACGTGCACGAGATTTCCCGCTGCTGAAGAAGTACATACCGCAATCCTGCTGCGGCTCTGCCCCCTGTGGAGAAGAGGAGAACTGCTCTAGTGTGGCCTGAGGCAGCCATCATCACTGATTCATGTCTCCTCCAGGTATAGAAAATGAGAACGAGAGAATCCACCGGTACCAGGAGCTCCTGAAGATCCTGCCGCCCGTCAACCGGGCCACGCTGAAAGCCCTAATCGGCCACCTGTACTGGTGAGTGTCCCTCTGTGATCAGTAATGTCTCATGGCCCCGTCTCGCTCTCTGTCCTCCCCTCCCGTCTCACTCTCTGTCCCCCCCCCTCCCGTCTCGCTCTCTGTCCCCCCCCTCCCGTCTCACTCTCTGTCCCCCCCCCTCCCGTCTCGCTCTCTGTCCCCCCCCTCCCGTCTCGCTCTCTGTCCCCCCGTCCCGTCTCGCTCTCTGTCCCCCCGTCCCGTCTCGCTCTGTCCCCCCGTCCCGTCTCGCTCTGTCCCCCCGTCCCGTCTCGCTCTGTCCCCCCCTCCCGTCTCGCTCTCTGTCCCCCCCCTCCCGTCTCGCTCTCTGTCCCCCCCTCCCGTCTCGCTCTCTGTCCCCCCCTCCCGTCTCGCTCTCTGTCCCCCCCCTCCCGTCTCGCTCTCTGTCCCCCCCTCCCGTCTCGCTCTCTGTCCCCCCCTCCCGTCTCGCTCTCTGTCCCCCCCTCCCGTCTCGCTCTCTGTCCCCCCCTCCCGTCTCGCTCTCTGTCCCCCCCTCCCGTCTCGCTCTCTGTCCCCCCCCTCCCGTCTCGCTCTCTGTCCCCCCCCTCCCGTCTCGCTTTCTGTCCCTCCCCTCCCGTCTCGCTTTCTGTCCCTCCCCTCCCGTCTCGCTTTCTGTCCCTCCCCTCCCGTCTCGCTTTCTGTCCCTCCCCTCCCGTCTCGCTTTCTGTCCCTCCCCTCCCGTCTCGCTTTCTGTCCCTCCCCTCCCGTCTCGCTTTCTGTCCCCCCCTCCCATCTCGCTCTCTGCCCCCCCCTCCCGTCTCGCTCTCTGTCCCCCCCCTCCCGTCTCGCTCTCTGTCCCCCCCCTCCCGTCTCGCTCTCTGTCCCCCCCTCCCGTCTCGCTCTCTGTCCCCCCCTCCCGTCTCGCTCTCTGTCCCCCCCCTCCTGTCTCGCTCTCTGTCCCCCCCCCTCCCGTCTCGCTCTCTGTCCCCCCCCCTCCCGTCTCGCTCTCTGTCCCCCTCCTCCCGTCTCGCTCTCTGTCCCCCTCTCCCGTCTCGCTCTGTCCCCCTCTCCCGTCTCGCTCTCTGCCCCCACTCTCCCGTCTCGCTCTCTGTCCCCCACTCTCCCGTCTCGCTCTCTGTCCCCCACTCTCCCGTCTCGCTCTCTGTCCCCCACTCTCCCGTCTCGCTCTCTGTCCCCCACTCTCCCGTCTCGCTCTCTGTCCCCCACTCTCCCGTCTCGCTCTCTGTCCCCCACTCTCCCGTCTCGCTCTCTGTCCCCCACTCTCCCGTCTCGCTCTCTGTCCCCCACTCTCCCGTCTCGCTCTCTGTCCCCCACTCTCCCGTCTCGCTCTCTGTCCCCCACTCTCCCGTCTCGCTCTCTGTCCCCCACTCTCCCGTCTCGCTCTCTGTCCCCCACTCTCCCGTCTCGCTCTCTGTCCCCCACTCTCCCGTCTCGCTCTCTGTCCCCCACTCTCCCGTCTCGCTCTCTGTCCCCCACTCTCCCGTCTCGCTCTCTGTCCCCCACTCTCCCGTCTCGCTCTCTGTCCCCCACTCTCCCGTCTCGCTCTCTGTCCCCCACTCTCCCGTCTCGCTCTCTGTCCCCCCCCCCTCCCGTCTCGCTCTCTTTCCCAACTCACCGTTATGTCCCTTTATTACAGTATCCAGCACTTTTCTGACATCAATCAAATGAACGTTCACAACTTGGCCATTGTTTTTGGCCCCACACTTTTCCAGACAGACGGACAGAACTACAAGCCGGGCCGGGTAGTGGAGGACCTGATCAACTTCTTCATGCCCATATTCAGTGTACGTACAAAGGGTTAATGCACGAGTGCCAATAGAGGTAGAGATTGTAACTTCAGGAGACCACCGCAAATATGGCTCCCACCCTGAGAGTGAGAGGGGATGTTATATATGTGGGGGAGAGGGTTAGAGGGGATGTTATGTGGGGGGGGGTGGAGGGGATGTTATTATCTGGGGGAGGGGGGTAGAGGGGATGTTATTATCTGGGAGGAGGGGGTAGAGGGGATGCTATTATCTGGGAAGAGGGGGTAGAGGGGATGTTATTATCTGGGAGGAGGGGGTAGAGGGGATGTTATTATCTGGGGGAGGGGGTAGAGGGGATGCTATTATCTGGGGGAGGGGGGTAGAGGGGATGTTATTATCTGGGAGGAGGGGGTAGAGGGGATGTTATTATCTGGGGGAGGGGGGTAGAGGGGATGCTATTATCTGGGGGAGGGGGGGTAGAGGGGATGTTATTATCTGGGGGAGGGGGGTAGAGGGGATGTTATTATCTGGGGGAGGGGGTAGAGGGGATGTTATTATCTGTGGGAGGGGGTAGAGGGGATGTTATTATCTGGGAGGAGGGGGTAGAGGGGATGTTATTATCTGGGAGGAGGGGGTAGAGAGGATGTTATTATCTGGGAGGGGGGTAGAGGGGATGTTATTATCTGGGAGGGGGGTAGAGGGGATGTTATTATCTGGGAGGGGGGGTAGAGGGGATGTTATTATCTGGGAGGGGGGTAGAGGGGATGTTATTATCTGGGAGGGGGGTAGAGGGGATGCTATTATCTGGGGAGGGGGTAGAGGGGATGCCATTATCTGGGGGAGGGGGGGTAGAGGGGATGCTATTATCTGGGGGAGGGGGGGTAGAGGGGATGCTATTATCTGGGGAGGGGGGGGTAGAGGGGATGCTATTATCTGGGGGAGGGGGATAGAGGGGATGCTATTATCTGGGGGAGCGGGGTAGAGGGGATGCTATTATCTGGGGGAGGGGGGTAGAGGGGATGCTATTATCTGGGGGAGGGGGATAGAGGGGATGCTATTATCTGGGGGAGCGGGGTAGAGGGGATGCTATTATCTGGGGGAGGGGGGTAGAGGGGATGCTATTATCTGGAGGAGGGGGTAGAGGGGATGCTATTATCTGGGGAGGGGGGGTAGAGGGGATGCTATTATCTGGGGGAGGGGGGTAGAGGGGATGCTATTATCTGGGGAGGAGGTAGAGGGGATGCTATTATCTGGGGAGGGGGGGTAGAGGGGATGCTATTATCTGGGGGAGGGGGATAGAGGGGATGCTATTATCTGGGGAGGGGGGGTAGAGGGGATGCTATTATCTGGGGGAGGGGGGTAGAGGGGATGCTATTATCTGGGGGGGTGGGTAGAGGGGATGCTATTATCTGGGGGAGGGGGGGTAGAGGGGATGCTATTATCTAGGGGAGCGGGGTAGAGGGGATGCTATTATCTGGGGGAGGGGGGTAGAGGGGATGCTATTATCTGGGGAGGGGGGGTAGAGGGGATGTTATCATCTGGGAGGAGGGGGTAGAGGGGATGTTATTATCTGGGGGAGGGGGTAGAGGGGATGTTATTATCTGGGGGAGGGGGTAGAGGGGATGTTATTATCTGGGGGAGGGGGTAGAGGGGATGTTATCTGGGGGAGGGGGGGTAGAGGGGATGCTATCTGGGGGAGGGGGGGGGTAGAGGGGATGCTATTATCTGGGAGGGGGGGTAGAGGGGATGCTATTATCTGGGAGGGGGGGTAGAGGGGATGCTATTATCTGGGGGAGGGGGGGTAGAGGGGATGCTATTATCTGGGAGGGGGGGGTAGAGGGGGTGTTTATTATCTTTTTGGATATAATTTTCTCTCGCTGTTGCCGGATCTTGAATTTTTGCCATCTTTCCTTCTAGATGGACATTACAGAGATCCAGAAGCAGCTGGACATCACCACCACCATCATGAAGCTGCGCAATAACCAGATGGGGCAGCGGGTGAGGCCGCGGCTGCGGCGGCGCAGCACTGACCGTTCTGGTCTCCTCAGCAGCACAGCTCTCTAATCTTTTACCTCTTTCATGTTTTAGCAAGGCCAGCACTTCATCTGCACCGTGTTCCTGATGGAGAAGAAGGCCGAGTGTGAACACAGCGTCCAGGTAAGCCGTCCCCTCCGGAGCGAAGCTGAGCAGTACATTGTATAAGGCTGATAACAGGGAACAATAGCCTCTGTTGTGCTGACCAGTATCGTGGGTTGATTGGTTTGCCCGGACTCTGGTTTTGCAGATTGCGGTCACTATGACGGCCCAAGAATTGACAGAAACGCTGCTGGAACGGCGAAACATCCGAGTAAACGACGGGGACTACTGGATCTGCTCCGAGGTGGACGACTCCGGGGAATTAGGTCTGTGACATCCTGCAGTGAACAGATCGGCCACTAGATGTCAGCAAAGAACTCTGCACAATCTCTCTTTACAGCTTGCTGCAAAAATGCTAGTTGTGCCAGTACCGATGTGTTTGGGGCGGACAAAACATCTGTTACCATTTTAATGTTTGCGTTCACAGAGCGCCCCTTGCATTTCTCGGAGACGGTGCTCCCCATCTTCCACTCTCAGGTCTCCAACAGCACCCACGTGATCGTGAAGAAGGACCCCCACATGGACGCCATGCTGTTCTATCTCAGTGAGTAGTCGCCGACCACCGCCTGCTCCGGTGTCTCTGACCGGGAGGTCCTCCATTCCGTAACATGGACGTCTTCATTTCCCCAGAGAATCGGGTGGGAGATTCCAAGAACGGGATGATGAAGTATCGCGAGGAGAAGACTCTGCTGGGATTTGTTCCCAACTTCCATGATCGATACTTCATGTTGAACAGCACCGTGCTGCGCATGTACCGCGAAGTCAGGGTGAGTGTAACAGCGCCCCCAACTGCCCATGTACTGTAACTGGGGAGCCCGGCTATGTGTACCATGTCCACGTATATACAGCACAAGAATAAACGCCAATACTACTGCCGCCTATGTGCAAGAATATAACTACTATAATACTGCCCCCTATGTACAAGAATATAACTGCTATAATACTGCCCCTATATACAAGAATATAACTACTATAATACTGCCCCCTATGTACAAGAATATAACTACTATAATACTGCCCCTATGTACAAGAATATAACTACTATAATACTGCTCCCTATATACAAGAATATAACTACTATAATACTGCCCCCTATGTACAAGAATATAACTACTATAATACTGCCCCTATGTACAAGAATATAACTACTATAATACTGCTCCTATGTACAAGAATATAACTACTATAATACTGCCCCTATGTACAAGAATATAACTACTATAATACTGCTCCTATATACAAGACTATAACTACTATAATACTGCCCCCTATATACAAGAATATAACTACTATAATACTGCCCCTATGTACAAGAATATAACTACTATAATACTGCCCCTATGTACAAGAATATAACTACTACAATACTGCCCCTATGTACAAGAATATAACTACTATAATACTGCTCCTATATACAAGAATATAACTACTATAATACTGCTCCTATGTACAAGAATATAACTACTATAATACTGCTCCCTATATACAAGAATATAACTACTATAATACTGCCCCCTATGTACAAGAATATAACTACTATAATACTGCCCCCTATGTACAAGAATATAGCTACTATAATACTGCCCCTATGTACAAGAATATAACTACTATAATACTGCCCCCTATGTACAAGAATATAACTACTATAATACTGCTCCTATACAGAAGAATATAACTACTATAATACTGCCCCCTATGTACAAGAATATAACTACTATAATACTGCCCCCTATGTACAAGAATATAACTACTATAATACTGCCCCTATGTACAAGAATATAACTACTATAATACTGCCCCCTATGTACAAGAATATAACTACTATAATACTGCTCCTATACAGAAGAATATAACTACTATAATACTGCCCCCTATGTACAAGAATATAACTACTATAATGCTGCAACCTATGTTATTTAACCATTTGTGGACAGCACTGCTGCTTCCTGCCTGCTGGGTTCAGTAACCCTTTGTGTGCTAGGTTAGGCGCCATGTCTCTGCACTGTGTGGCTTTGCTTTTTTTGTCCGTGTCTTATGTAACCGCCGTCCTTTATTAAGCAGAACTCGAGGGAGCACAGATTATCTGCGGATAGCGGGAGTGAGGTGAGAGGGTTTGGCGGTGTCTGCGGTGCGGGTGATGGATTCTCTCTCACTTCCGTTGTTTCATGCACCAATCACTATATGGCTGCACATACTGGGAGTAGCAGTTGTGTGGAGTCCTGTGATTTCTTACGCCTTCCTTGGACTTTTCTGATTTGCTCCAGTCACATCCAGAGCAGCAGGAATGAGTGACGTACTGCCGGTCTGGGTATAGTGAGAGCAGCAGGAATGAGTGACGTGCTGCCGGTCTGGGGCCGCTATAGTGAGAGCTGCAGGAATGAGTGACGTACTGCCGGTCTGGGTCCGGTATAGTCAGCGCTGCAGGAATGAGTGACGTACTGCCGGTCTGGGTCCGGTGTAGTGAGAGCTGCAGGAATGAGTGACGTACTGCCGGTCTGGGGCTGGTATAGTGAGAGCTGTAGGAATGAGTAACGTACTGCCGGTCTGGGGCCGGTATAGTGAGAGCTGCAGGAATAAGTGACGTACTGCCGGTCTGGGTCCGGTATAGTGAGCGCTGCAGGAATGAGTGACGTACTGCCGGTCTGGGGCCGGTATAGTGAGAGCTGCAGGAATGAGTGACGTACTGCCGGTCTGGGTCCGGTATAGTGAGAGCTGCAGGAATGAGTGACGTACTGCCCGTCTGGGTCCGGTATAGTGAGAGCTGCAGGAATGAGTGACGTACTGCCGGTCTTGGGGCCGGTATAGTGAGAGCTGCAGGAATGAGTGACGTACTGCCGGTCTGGGGCCGGTATAGTGAGAGCTGCAGGAATGAGTGACGTACTGCCGGTCTGGGGCCGGTATAGTGAGAGCTGCAGGAATGAGTGACGTGCTGCCGGTCTGGGGCTGGTATAGTGAGAGCTGCAGGAATGAGTGACGTGCTGCCGGTCTGGGGCCGGTATAGTGAGAGCTGCAGGAATGAGTGATGTGCTGCCTGTCTGGGGCCGGTATAGTGAGAGCAGCAGGAATGAGTGACGTGCTGCCGGTCTGGGGCCGCTATAGTGAGAGCTGCAGGAATGAGTGACGTGCTGCCGGTCTGGGGCCGCTATAGTGAGAGCTGCAGGAATGAGTGACGTGCTGCCGGTCTGGGGCCGGTATAGTGAGAGCTGCAGGAATGAGTGACGTACTGCCGGTCTGGGGCTGGTATAGTGAGAGCTGCAGGAATGAGTGACGTACTGCCGGTCTGGGGCTGGTATAGTCAGCGCTGCAGGAATGAGTGACGTACTGCCGGTCTGGGGCCGGTATAGTGCGAGCTGCAGGAATGAGTGACGTACTGCCGGTCTGGGGCCGGTATAGTGAGTGCTGCAGGAATGAGTGACGTACTGCCGGTCTGGGTCCGGTGTAGTGAGAGCTGCAGGAATGAGTGACGTACTGCCTGTCTGGGTCCGGTATAGTGAGAGCTGCAGGAATGAGTGACGTACTGCCGGTCTGGGTCCGGTATAGTGAGAGCTGCAGGAATGAGTGACGTACTGCCCGTCTGGGTCCGGTATAGTGAGAGCTGCAGGAATGAGTGACGTACTGCCAGTCTGGGGCCGGTATAGTGAGAGCTGCAGGAATTAGTGACGTGCTGCCGGTCTGGGGCCGGTATAGTGAGAGCAGCAGGAATGAGTGACATACTGCCGGTCTGGGGCCGGTATAGTGAAAGCTGCAGGAATGAGTGACGTGCTGCCGGTCTGGGGCCGGTATAGTGAGAGCTGCAGGAATGAGTGACATACTGCCGGTCTGGGGCCGGTATAGCGAGAGCTGCAGGAATAAGTGACATACTGCCGGTCTGGGGCCGGTATAGTGAGAGCTGCAGGAATGAGTGACGTACTGCCGGTCTGGGGCTGGTATAGTGAGAGCTGCAGGAATGAGTGACGTACTGCCGGTCTGGGGCTGGTATAGTCAGCGCTGCAGGAATGAGTGACGTACTGCCGGTCTGGGGCCGGTATAGTGCGAGCTGCAGGAATGAGTGACGTACTGCCGGTCTGGGGCCGGTATAGTGAGTGCTGCAGGAATGAGTGACGTACTGCCGGTCTGGGTCCGGTGTAGTGAGAGCTGCAGGAATGAGTGACGTACTGCCTGTCTGGGTCCGGTATAGTGAGAGCTGCAGGAATGAGTGACGTACTGCCGGTCTGGGTCCGGTATAGTGAGAGCTGCAGGAATGAGTGACGTACTGCCCGTCTGGGTCCGGTATAGTGAGAGCTGCAGGAATGAGTGACGTACTGCCAGTCTGGGGCCGGTATAGTGAGAGCTGCAGGAATTAGTGACGTGCTGCCGGTCTGGGGCCGGTATAGTGAGAGCAGCAGGAATGAGTGACATACTGCCGGTCTGGGGCCGGTATAGTGAAAGCTGCAGGAATGAGTGACGTGCTGCCGGTCTGGGGCCGGTATAGTGAGAGCTGCAGGAATGAGTGACATACTGCCGGTCTGGGGCCGGTATAGTGAGAGCTGCAGGAATAAGTGACATACTGTCGGTCTGGGGCCGGTATAGTGAGAGCTGCAGGAATGAGTGACGTACTGCCGGTCTGGGTCCGGTATAGTGAGAGCTGCAGGAATGAGTGACGTACTGCCTGTCTGGGTCCGGTATAGTGAGAGCTGCAGGAATGAGTGACGTACTGCCGGTCTGGGTCCGGTATAGTGAGAGCTGCAGGAATGAGTGACGTACTGCCCGTCTGGGTCCGGTATAGTGAGAGCTGCAGGAATGAGTGACGTACTGCCAGTCTGGGGCCGGTATAGTGAGAGCTGCAGGAATTAGTGACGTGCTGCCGGTCTGGGGCCGGTATAGTGAGAGCAGCAGGAATGAGTGACATACTGCCGGTCTGGGGCCGGTATAGTGAAAGCTGCAGGAATGAGTGACGTGCTGCCGGTCTGGGGCCGGTATAGTGAGAGCTGCAGGAATGAGTGACATACTGCCGGTCTGGGGCCGGTATAGTGAGAGCTGCAGGAATAAGTGACATACTGCCGGTCTGGGGCCGGTATAGTGAGAGCTGCAGGAATGAGTGACGTGCTGCCGGTCTGGGGCCGGTATAGTGAGAGCTGCAGGAATGAGTGACGTGCTGCCGGTCTGGGGCCGGTATAGTGAGAGCTGCAGGAATGAGTGACATACTGCCGGTCTGGGGCCGGTATAGTGAGAGCTGCAGGAATGAGTAACGTGCTGCCGGTCTGGGGCAGCTATAGTGAGAGCTGCAGGAATGAGTGACATACTGCCGGTCTGGGGCTGGTATAGTGAGAGCTGCAGGAATAAGTGACGTGCTGCCGGTCTGGGGCCGGTATAGTGAGAGCTGCAGGAGGGAGTGACGTACTGCCGGTCTGGGGCCGGTATAGTGAGAGCAGCAGGAATGAGTGACGTACTGCCGGTCTGGGGCCGGTATAGTGAGAGCTGCAGGAATGAGTGACGTGCTGCCGGTCTGGGGCCGGTATAGTGAGAGCTGCAGGAGGGAGTGACGTACTGCCGGTCTGGGGCCGGTATAGTGAGAGCTGCAGGAATGAGTGACGTACTGCCGGTCTGGGCCCGGTATACTGAGAGCAGCAGGAATGAGTGACATACTGCCGGTCTGTGGCCGGTATAGTGAGAGCTGCAGGAATGAGTGACATACTGCCGGTCTGGGGCCGGTATACTGAGAGCTGCAGGATTGAGTGACGTGCTGCCGGTCTGGGGCCGGTATAGTGAGAGCTGCAGGAGGGAGTGACGTACTGCCGGTCTGGGGCCGGTATAGTGAGAGCTGCAGGAATGAGTGACGTACTGCCGGTCTGGGGCCGGTATAGTGAGAGCAGCAGGAATGAGTGACATACTGCCGGTCTGGGGCCGGTATAGTGAGAGCAGCAGGAATGAGTGACGTGCTGCCGGTCTGGGGCCGGTATAGTGAGAGCTGCAGGAGGGAGTGACGTACTGCCGGTCTGGGGCCGGTATAGTGAGAGCTGCAGGAATGAGTGACGTACTGCCGGTCTGGGGCCGGTATAGTGAGAGCAGCAGGAATGAGTGACATACTGCCGGTCTGGGGCCGGTATAGTGAGAGCAGCAGGAATGAGTGACGTGCTGCCGGTCTGGGGCCGGTATAGTGAGAGCTGCAGGAGGGAGTGACGTACTGCCGGTCTGGGGCCGGTATAGTGAGAGCTGCAGGAATGAGTGACGTACTGCCGGTCTGGGGCCGGTATAGTGAGTGCTGCAGGAATGAGTGACATACTGCCGGTCTGGGGCCGGTATAGTGAGAGCTGCAGCTTCAATTCATTCTTCTCTATACGGCAGTTGTCATCGTTTTCTGGTCATTTCTGTGCAGCTCCGGATGTGACAGGAGTAAGGCTATGTGTGCACGCTGCATTTTTGTGGTGACCACAAAGATGCATGTTTTTGGCCCAAAAAAAACCAGACCCGCTGCAAAAACGCATAAAAAAACGCATGTGGTTTTGCCTCGTTTTTACCACATTTCTGTACAATGCGGTTAAGTCAAATCTATTGATAGAAAGAATAGATAGAACATATAGGACACAGCACAGCACAGGAACAGCAGTAGCTGCAGGCTGCATCCCTCGGCTGTCTGCTGTACCTTCGCTGGTTATGAAAAATACAGGGGAGCCCACACTTTTTAAAAATTGTTTGATTTCTTTAAAAAATAAATAAATAATTATGTGGGGTCCCTCCATTTTTCTAAAACCAGCCATGGAACAGCAGAAAACTGGGGACTGATATTATTAGGGTGGGGATGGCCATGGTTATTTGGCCCTTTCCAACCTAACAATAGCAGCTCACAGCCGCCCCAAAAGTGGCACATCCATTACATGTGCCAATTCTGGCGCTGGACCCGACTCTTCCTGATTTGCCCTGGTGCGGTGGCAATCAGGATAATAAGGAGTTAATGGCAGCCCAAAGCAGCCACTAAGTCCTAGATTAGTGATGGCAGGTGTCTGAGACCTCACCCCCATTACTAATCTGTAAGTGAAAGTAAATAAACACAAACACCCAAAAAGTCCTTTATTTGAAACAAAAGACAGAAAACCCCTCTTTTAGCACTTTATTAACCCCCAAACACCCCTGCAGGTCCGACATAATCCACACGAGGTACCACGACGCTTCCACCACTGCTTCATCTGATGCTCACAGCAAGCACCGTAGAACATGACTGCCCGCTGTGAGCTCCACGCAGCAACTGAAGAGAGTCGCGCTATCAGCGGTGACGTCACTCAAGTTGGCCACAGTCGGAGTCCTCCACCAGTGACCGCAAATCACCGACTAACTGATATTAGTCGAGCGATCAGCAGTGACGTCACTCAGGTGATTTCCGGTCACAGCTGGAGTCCTCTACCTGTGACTGCAAATCACCTGAGTGATGTCACTGCTGATCGCTTAGCACAGTTCAGTCTCTGCCTGAACCTTACAGTGGACTATATGGGAGAGAAAAGGCGCAATAGGGTCTTACCCGATATATTGGGCAAACATAAAAGAAGTGATGCACTCACCTGATCGGGTTGTGCCAGTCACAACACCATTGATAGCAAGAATGAGCGCCCAAGCGGTCCAGCAGCAGCCCTGCTACACAGGAGGAACATCAGAAAGAAACTGGAGAAAAACAGGTTTTTTGCCGCGCTTGAAGACCACAGACATTGATGTCGGAACAGATGATTCTTTTATTGTTTCATTCCTACGCGTTTCGGAGATCCAAACTGTCTCCTTCATGTGTTGCAGAGCGATGACTCATGGCCACATGGAGTTTAGCCTCATCAAAGGTCACACTTTAAGTTTGGTCTAGACAAAGGCGCCATGATCCGGCAACTTCTGGTTTCACTTCCCCTGCACAGAAGGCGGCTGTGAGGTGCTCTTCTATCACCAGCTCCGAGCCTTAAGCTTCAGACGTCCAGAAGTTTTCACACCCGAGATTTCCGGGGTCCTGCCTGCCAGAAGCGGACACACATGGCCAGACAAGCCAGTTTTATCTTTCTCTCCTTCCCAGGCCCCACAAGCCAGTCTCTGCATCTACTCCATACACTGACTGACTGATGAACCTTACAGTGGGCAGTCATATTCTATGACGCTCGCTGTGAGCTTCAGATGTAGCAGAGCTGAATCGTCGTGGGACCTCATGTGGATTACATCGGACCTGCAGGGGTGATTATGGGGTTAATAAAGTGGTTAAAGAGGGTGTTTTTTTGTCTTTTATTTCAAATAACAGATTTTTTCAGTGTTTGTGTTTATTTACTTTCACTTACAGATTAGTGATGGGGTGTCTCATAGATGCCTCCCATCTAGGGCTTAGTGGCAGCTGTGGGCTGCCATTAACCCCTTATTACCTAGATTGCCAACGCACTAGGACAACGGCAAGAGTCTGGTCCAGCACCAAAATTGGCACATGTAATGGATGTACCACTTTTGGGGCAGCTGTGGGCTGCTATTAAGTTGGAAAGGGCCAAATAATCAACCTTGGCTGGTTTTTTTGAAAAATGGGGGGGAACCCCACAAAATATATATATATATATATATATATATATATATATATATATATATATATATATATATATATATATATATATATATATATATATATATATATATATATATATATATATATATATATATATATATATAATATATATATATATTATATATAATATATATATATATATATATATATATATATATATATAAAATACATTTTTTCCTTCTATCTATTCTAGCTATCAATTATCCTATCATATTTCGTTTTTTCTTTAAAAAACACATTAAGAAAAACATGGCAGAACGTCATGTGTTTTTTGGGCCCCACGCTTAATTTCTGTGACCACAGGATAAAAAGATGCAGCGTGCGCACACAGCCTTATAGAGCGGATCCGTGTGGTTACTGAATATTTGGGGTTCTGTGCCTTTAAGAGTGTCATAATTAAAGGGACGATGTCCAGACTAGAAAACAAATCTTAAGTTCTATGACTTTCTTATCAACTTTGTGTAAAAATTCACCATTTGCAAGATTTTTTTTTTTTTTTAAGTCCGTGATGGCAAAGAGAGACTACAAACCTGTTATGTTCTACGTCTCGCAGCTGAGGGTTTGTCACAATTGCAGCTCGTCAATAAATAACCCTTTATCCCATATTCAATATTAGGATAGGGGCTAACTTGTCATTTTAGGAAGAACCCTTCAAACAGCAACAGCGTAAATCTTATCTCCTGTGCTGACAGTTGTTCTTTAAAATGGTGGTAGAAGGGCCTTACCAGTCTCCCGCCTGGCTGTACACTGCTTCCGGGCCGCTCATTACCCTCATGCATATTCACTGCTTTCCCTGCCCACCAGCAAGCCCTGTATCTGCGATTTGTTGCAGTCAGACCATGCCCCACCCTGTGTGACAGCGTCTTTGGTTGGAATCGCTGTCTGTGTACCTATAGTGTAAAAATAAATAAATAGTCGTAAGGTCCCCCCATACTATGATACCCAGCACAAATAAAGCATACGGCTACAGGCTGCAGCACCCAGCCATGCGCTTATCTTTGCTGTGAATCAAGATAAGAGGGGTCACATTCGGCTTTTTTAAAAAGAAAAAAAAAATTTAGGCAAATAATTTTTAAAAAAACGGGTGCAGTTTTGAATTGATACTCAGCCATGCTAAAGCAGACAGCTCGAGGCTGGTATTCTCAGGCTGGTGAGGCCCATGATTATTGGGGCCCCCCAGGCCTAAAAAGAGCAGCCTGCAGCTGCCCTGGATTGTCACATCATTAGATCAGTCAGTTTACCCAGCTCATCCCGATTTGCCCTGGTGTGGTGGCAATCAGGTAATAAGGGGTTAATAACAGCTGCCACTAAGCCCTAGATTAGTAATATGAGGTGTCTGAGACCCCCTCATCACTAATCTGTAAGTGAAAAGGAATAAAAGGTTTTTTTTTCGGTGGGGGAGGGAAGTTGCAAAGAGATGCAGATTTGGTGCTGGTGCTGACATTTATACACCAAAATTCTGTACCTTACCTGTGACCGTAGGTAAACTGACCTCAAGTGATCTCATAGAACTCAGTTGACCTCATCTCAGGTGAACGGAGTTCAATCAGACCTGCATCTCCTGGTAGAAAATCACATATTTTTTTGCCAGAAGATGCAGATTTGGTGCAGCAATATGGTGTATAAATTCCTGCACCAAATCTGCATCTTCTGGAAAAAAAAATCGTGCTTTTCTGCCAGGAGATGCAGGTCTGATTGAACTCCGTTCAGCTGAGGTGAGGTCGCTGAGATCTATGAGGTCACCTGAGGTCAGGTTACCTGCGATCACTGGTGGGGTACTCTGGGAACCTCCAGCTGTGACCATTGATAAACTGAGTGACATCACAACTTTGGCTCAGTCAGTCTCTGCCTGACGCCGCAGCGAGCGGTCGTGTTCTGTGCCCACATGCTGTGACTTCAGTATGTAGCGGAACCAGGGTGGGACCTGCTGTGGATTACGTTGGAACTGGATGTTTGGACGTAATAAATTGGAGAAAGAGTGTGAGGTTTTTTTAAATTTTATTTCAAAGAAAGGATTTTTTTCGTTGTTTGTGGTTTTCTTTTCACTTACAGTATTAGTGGTGGGAGAGGTTCTCATAGACGCCTCCGATTACTAATCTAGGGCTTAGTGGCATCTGTGGGCTGCCATTAACCTCTGATTACCCGATTTCCACTACACCAGGGCAATTGGGATGAGCCAGGTAAAGTGCCAGGATTGTCACATCTAATGGATGCGACATTCCTGGGCGGCTGCAGGCTGCTATTTTTAGGCTGGGGGGGCCCAATAATCATGTATTGGTCACGGTGGAACCAAACGTATAACGTACATATAACACCTCTCGCTGCTGCCCTGATAGTTACCTGCACTGACACATTGTAGCGAACTTATCAGTCCGGAGTCCACAAATCTTTAGCTGTGAGAAGTGTGTGGCTAGGCGAGATCTCCAGCCTCTGACTGTAAGTCAGGTTGTTTCCATTCACTGACAGCAAGCAAAAATGTCCACAAGCTTGAGTTATTGAATCACAAAGTGAGATAGAAAGTTGTGGAGGTTTTTATTCCGCGTTATCTTACTTTAGCTCAGGGGGTCCATGGTGAATACTGTATGGTGCAAATGGAAATGTCACCGCTGCAGAGTGCAGGCGCTTGGGGGGGCGGGTGCAAATGGAAATGTCACCGCTGCAGAGTGCAGGCGCTTGGGGGGGGGGGGTGCAGACGGGAACATCACCACTGCAGAGTACAGGCACTTGGGGGGGCAGGTGCAAATGGAAATGTCACCGCTGCAGAGTGCAGGCGCTTGGGGGGGCAGGTGCAAATGGAAATGTCACCGCTGCAGAGTGCAGGCGCTTGGGGGGGGGGTGCAGACGGGAACGTCACCACTGCAGAGTGCAGGCGCTCGGGGCGGGGGGGGTGCAGACGGGAACGTGACCACTGCAGAGTACAGGCACTCGGGGGGGTGGGTGCAGACGGGGACATCGGGATACAGACGCTAACTGCCTCCTTTGTGCTGCAGAGTCACCGGCCGGAGAAGGAGTGGAACATCAAAAACCTGACTGTTCATCTGGGCATCCGGGCGAAGGTCAGAGCACCTACCAGGTACGGAGAATTATAGCTGCAGAACGTCGCACCCTGTCTCCTAATACACAGGGATAAGCCCTGCAGGATATTACTCCTCTCAAGCTCTGCAGAGCATTGCTCCGTCTTCCTCCTGATATATAGTGATAAGCTCTGCAGGGTATTACTCCTCTGGAGCTCTGCAAATCATTGCTCCGTCTTCCTCCTGATATATACTGAGGAGCCCTGCAGGATATTACTCCTCTGGAGGTCTGCAGAGCATTGCTCCGTGTTCCTCCTGATATATAGTGATAAGCTCTGCAGGGTATTACTCCTCTGGAGCTCTGCAGACCATTGCTCGGTCTTCCTCCTGATATATAGTGATGAGCCCTGCAGGATATTACTCCTCTGGAGCTCTGCAGATCATTACTCCGTCTTCCTCCTGATATATAGTGATGAGCCCTGCAGGATATTACTCCTCTGGAGCTCTGCAGATCATTGCTCCGTCTTCCTCCTGATATATAGTGATGAGCCCTGCAGGATATTACTCCTCTGGAGCTCTGCAGATCATTGCTCCGTCTTCCTCCTGATATATAGTGAGGAGCCCTGTAGGATATTACTCCTCTGGAGCTCTGCAGATCATTACTCCGTCTTCCTCCTGATATATAGTGAGGAGCCCTGCAGGATATTACTCCTCAGGAGCTCTGCAGATCATTGCTCCGTCTTCCTCCTGATATATAGTGATGAGCCCTGCAGGATATTACTCCTCTGGAGCTCTGCAGATTATTGCTCCGTCTTCCTCCTGATATATAGTGATGAGCCCTGCAGGATATTACTCCTCTGGAGCTCTGCAGATCATTGCTCCGTCTTCCTCCTGATATATAGTGAGGAGCCCTGCAGGATATTACTCCTCTGGAGCTCTGCAGATCATTACTCAGTCTTCCTCCTGATATACAGTGAGGAGTCCTGCAGGATATTACTCCTCTGGAGCTCTGCAGATCATTACTCAGTCTTCCTCCTGATATATAGTGATGAGCCCTGCAGGATATTACTCCTCTGGAGCTCTGCAGATCATTGCTCCGTCTTCCTCCTGATATATAGTGAGGAGCCCTGCAGGATATTACTCCTCTGGAGCTCTGCAGATTATTGCTCCGTCTTCCTCCTGATATATAGTGATGAGCCCTGCAGGATATTACTCCTCTGGAGCTCTGCAGATCATTGCTCCGTCTTCCTCCTGATATATAGTGAGGAGCCCTGCAGGATATTACTCCTCTGGAGCTCTGCAGATCATTACTCAGTCTTCCTCCTGATATATAGTGATGAGCCCTGCAGGATATTACTCCTCTGGAGCTCTGCAGAGCGTTGCTCCGTCTTCCTCCTGATATATAGTGAGGAGCCCTGCAGGATATTACTCCTCTGGAGCTCTGCAGAGCGTTGCTCCGTCTTCCTCCTGATATACAGTGATAATCCGTGGTGTTCCTGGTGTCACCACCGGGTGGCAGTGGCGTCCATGATTGGCGTGTGTCAGGTGATGCGATGTTTGCGGTTCTGTCTGCCGCGCAGCGTGATCCGCGCTCACCTGTGTACGAGGACGGCGGCCGGCGGGTTTGAGTGGGCAGCACCCGCTCTGTGTCATGGAAACGCTGCCAGTTGCTAAGACACAAAGCCGGGCACTCGGGGGTTAACCCTTCACTTTCTCCGCAGCTCATTACTGAGGTATTAAAGGGTCTGACATCCCCCCCCCCCCCCGTAAATTATGGTAAAACTGGAAATGATCACTGCCAGTGGAGCCTGTGACCGCCGCCGCACGACGGTTTATTCCTTTATTCCGCGATTCCATGGTAACGGCCGTCACTAAGACGTCTCCATTTTTCTAAGATGCAGATTATATAGGGAAAGTTTCCAATTTTATGCAGCGAGGGATCAGTCAGCGCCGTGCTGGGCCGCAGAGCTCGCAATCTAAGAGGTGCGGACAGACGTGTTACCCTGTGTGCTCTGATCACAAACGTCTCTATGGGGGTCCATGGGATCCGGCCCATTACACTAGGGGGGCTCAGCTACAGATCCATGCACTCACATTGTGCTGTCACAGAAGCTGCAGTGTAAAGCATGGGGGAGGGACAGATAGGACCGCTGAGGTGAGCTGCGTCAGGACAGAGCTGCTGACATGTCTCCGTCTCTTTCAGTTGGGGCTTCACCATCTTATCCAAGAACGAGAGGAACGAAAAGAGTCAATGGTGAGAAAAATCCTCCAAAATCTCTACATACAGCGCGGAAAATACGTATCTGACCCTCTCCGGATTCTGCAGGTTCCCCCAATGCAGAGATCTGTGATTATCATCACCGGGAACTTCACCGGAGACCGAAGAATAAAATCCAGAAGATCCCAGTGTAGGGATTATACATAATAATCTGCATTTATTACAGGAAATAAGGATTAGATACAATAGAAATCACAAGATAATATGTGGGAGAAGCCTGTGTCTGCAGTCACAGAGGTCGCACGTGTCCTTCTTCACCAGGTTTATACACACTGCAGCCGGGGTTCACCGACTCCTCCATACAGATCTTCTCCAGATCTTTCAGGTCACTCCTCCATACAGATCTTCCCCAGATCTTTCAGGTCACTCCTCCATACAGATCTTCCCCAGATCTTTCAGGTCACTCCTCCATACAGATCTTCCCCAGATCTTTCAGGTCATTCCTCCATACAGATCTTCCCCAGATCTTTCAGGTCACTCCTCCATACAGATCTTCCCCAGATCTTTCAGGTCACTCCTCCATACAGATCTTCTCCAGATCTCTCAGGTCACTCCTCCATACAGATCTTCTCCAGATCTCTCAGGTCACTCCTCCATACAGATCTTCTCCAGATCTTTCAGGTCACTCCTCTATACAGATCTTCTCCAGATCTTTCAGGTCACTCCTCCATACAGATCTTCTCGGTCACTCCTCCATACAGATCTTCTCCAGAGCTCTCAGGTCACTCCTCCATACAGATCTTCTCCTGATCTTTCAGGTCACTCCTCCATACAGATATTCTCCAGAGCTTTCAGGTCGCTCCTCCATACAGATCTTCTCCAGAGCTCTCAGGTCACTCCTCCATACAGATCTTCCCCAGATCTTTCAGGTCGCTCCTCCATACAGATCTTCTCCAGAGCTTTCAGGTCACTCCTCCATACAGATCTTCTCCAGATCTTTCAGGTCACTCCTCCATACAGATCTTCTCCAGATCTCTCAGGTCACTCCTCCATACAGATCTTCCCCAGATCTTTCAGGTCACTCCTCCATACAGATCTTCCCCAGATCTTTCAGGTCACTCCTCCATACAGATCTTCCCCAAATCTTTCAGGTCACTCCTCCATACAGATCTTCTCCAGATCTCTCAGGTCACTCCTCCATACAGATCTTCTCCAGATCTCTCAGGTCACTCCTCCATACAGATCTTCTCCAGATCTCTCAGGTCACTCCTCCATACAGATCTTCTCCAGATCTTTCAGGTCACTCCTCCATACAGATCTTCTCCAGATCTTTCAGGTCACTCCTCCATACAGATCTTCTCCAGATCTTTCAGGTCACTCCTCCATACAGATATTCTCCAGAGCTTTCAGGTCGCTCCTCCATACAGATCTTCTCCAGAGCTCTCAGGTCACTCCTCCATACAGATCTTCTCCTGATCTTTCAGGTCTCTCCTCCATACAGATCTTCTCCAGATCTCTCAGATCACTCCTCCATTCAGATCTTCTCCAGATCTCTGAGGTCACTCCTCCATACAAATCTCCTCCTGATCTTTCAGGTCACTCCTCCATTCAGATCTTCTCCAGATCTCTCAGGTCACTCCTCCATACAGATCTTTTCCAGATCTTTCAGGTCACTCCTCCATACAGATCTTCTCCAGATCTTTCGTGTCACTCCTCCATACAGATCTTCTCCAGATCTTTCAGGTCACTCCTCCATACAGATCTTCTCCAGCTCTCTCAGGTCACTCCTCCATACAGATCTTCTCCAGATCTTTCAGGTCACTCCTCCATACAGATCTTCTCCAGATCTTTCAGATCACTCCTCCATACAGATCTTCTCCAGATCTTTCAGATCACTCCTCCATACAGATCTCCAGATCTTTCAGGTCACTCCTCCATACAGATCTTCTCCAGATCTCTCACGTCGCTCCTCCATACAGATCTTCTCCATATCTTTCAGGTCACTCCTCCATACAGATCTTCCCCAGATCTCTCAGGTCACTCCTCCATACAGATCTTCTCCAGATCTCTCAGGTCACTCCTCCATACAGATCTTCTCCAGATCTTTCAGATCACTCCTCCATACAGATCTTCTCCAGATCTCTCAGGTCACTCCTCCATACAGATCTCCAGATCTTTCAGGTCACTCCTCCATACAGATCTTCCCAGTCACTCCTCCATACAGATCTTCTCCAGATCTCTCAGGTCACTCCTCCATACAGATCTTCTCCAGATCTCTCAGATCACTCCTCCATACAGATCTTCTCCAGATCTTTCAGGTCACTCCTCCATACAGATCTTCTCCAGATCTCTCAGGTCACTCCTCCATACAGATCTTCTCCAGATCTCTCACGTCGCTCCTCCATACAGATCTTCTCCATATCTTTCAGGTCACTCCTCCATACAGGTCTTCCCCAGATCTTTCAGGTCACTCCTCCATACAGATCTTCCCCAGATCTCTCAGGTCACTCCTCCATACAGATCTTCCCCAGATCTCTCAGGTCACTCCTCCATACAGATCTTCCCCAGATCTCTCAGATCACTCCTCCATACAGATCTTCTCCAGATCTCTCAGGTCACTCCTCCATACAGATCTTCCCCAGATCTTTCAGGTCACTCCTCCATACAGATCTTCCCCAGATCTTCTCGGTCACTCCTCCATACAGATCCTCTCCAGATCTCTCAGATCACTCCTCCATACAGATCTTCCCCAGATCTTTCAGGTCACTCCTCCATACAGATCTTCTCCAGATCTTTCAGGTCACTCCTCCATACAGATCTACTCCAGATCTTTCAGGTCACTCCTCCATACAGATCTACTCCAGATCTTTCAGGTCGCTCCTCCATACATATCTTCTCCAGATCTCTCAGATCACTCCTCCATACAGATCTTCTCCAGATCTTTCAGATCACTCCTCCATACAGATCTCCAGATCTTTCAGGTCACTCCTCCATACAGATCTTCTCCAGATCTCTCACGTCGCTCCTCCATACAGATCTTCTCCAGATCTTTCAGGTCACTCCTCCATACAGATCTTCTCCAGATCTTTCAGGTCACTCCTCCATACAGATCTTCTCCAGATCTTTCAGGTCACTCCTCCATACAGATATTCTCCAGAGCTTTCAGGTCGCTCCTCCATACAGATCTTCTCCAGAGCTCTCAGGTCACTCCTCCATACAGATCTTCTCCTGATCTTTCAGGTCTCTCCTCCATACAGATCTTCTCCAGATCTCTCAGATCACTCCTCCATACAGATCTTCTCCAGATCTCTGAGGTCACTCCTCCATACAAATCTCCTCCTGATCTTTCAGGTCACTCCTCCATTCAGATCTTCTCCAGATCTCTCAGGTCACTCCTCCATACAGATCTTTTCCAGATCTTTCAGGTCACTCCTCCATACAGATCTTCTCCAGATCTTTCGTGTCACTCCTCCATACAGATCTTCTCCAGATCTTTCAGGTCACTCCTCCATACAGATCTTCTCCAGCTCTCTCAGGTCACTCCTCCATACAGATCTTCTCCAGATCTTTCAGGTCACTCCTCCATACAGATCTTCTCCAGATCTTTCAGATCACTCCTCCATACAGATCTTCTCCAGATCTTTCAGATCACTCCTCCATACAGATCTCCAGATCTTTCAGGTCACTCCTCCATACAGATCTTCTCCAGATCTCTCACGTCGCTCCTCCATACAGATCTTCTCCATATCTTTCAGGTCACTCCTCCATACAGATCTTCCCCAGATCTCTCAGGTCACTCCTCCATACAGATCTTCTCCAGATCTCTCAGGTCACTCCTCCATACAGATCTTCTCCAGATCTTTCAGATCACTCCTCCATACAGATCTTCTCCAGATCTCTCAGGTCACTCCTCCATACAGATCTCCAGATCTTTCAGGTCACTCCTCCATACAGATCTTCCCAGTCACTCCTCCATACAGATCTTCTCCAGATCTCTCAGGTCACTCCTCCATACAGATCTTCTCCAGATCTCTCAGATCACTCCTCCATACAGATCTTCTCCAGATCTTTCAGGTCACTCCTCCATACAGATCTTCTCCAGATCTCTCAGGTCACTCCTCCATACAGATCTTCTCCAGATCTCTCACGTCGCTCCTCCATACAGATCTTCTCCATATCTTTCAGGTCACTCCTCCATACAGGTCTTCCCCAGATCTTTCAGGTCACTCCTCCATACAGATCTTCCCCAGATCTTTCAGGTCACTCCTCCATACAGATCTTCCCCAGATCTTCTCGGTCACTCCTCCATACAGATCCTCTCCAGATCTCTCAGATCACTCCTCCATACAGATCTTCCCCAGATCTTTCAGGTCACTCCTCCATACAGATCTTCTCCAGATCTTTCAGGTCACTCCTCCATACAGATCTACTCCAGATCTTTCAGGTCACTCCTCCATACAGATCTACTCCAGATCTTTCAGGTCGCTCCTCCATACATATCTTCTCCAGATCTCTCAGATCACTCCTCCATACAGATCTTCTCCAGATCTTTCAGATCACTCCTCCATACAGATCTCCAGATCTTTCAGGTCACTCCTCCATACAGATCTTCTCCAGATCTCTCACGTCGCTCCTCCATACAGATCTTCTCCATATCTTTCAGGTCACTCCTCCATACAGATCTTCTCCAGATCTTTTAGGTCACTCCTCCATACAGATCTTCTCCAGATCTCACAGGTCACTCCTCCATACAGATCTTCTCCAGATCTCACAGGTCACCCCTCCATACAGATCTTCTCCAGATCTTTCAGGTCTTTCCTCCTTACAGATCTTCTCCAGGTCTTTCCTCCTTACAGCTCTTCTCCAGATCACTCAGGTTTCGGGGCAGTTACCGGCTAACATTGAGTTTCAGCTTCTCCACAGATTTTCTCTTGGGTTCAGGTCTGGAGACTGGCGAGGCCAAACCATGACCTTGAAATCCTTCTTACGGAGTCACTCCTTGGTTGCCCCTGGCTGTGTGGTTTGGATCATTGACATGCTGGAAGATTCAGCCATGACCCATCTTCAATGCTCTTACTGAGGGAAGGAGGTTGTTGGTCAAAATCTGTCTATACATGACCCCATCCATCTTCCCTTCAATATGCTGCAGTTGTCCTGTCACCTTTTGCTTTTCTGCCCCCTAATGTTAATTGTTTCGAGCCCCCCCCCCCCCCCGCTTCACGGTTGGGACGATGTTCTTGTCATTGCACTCATCCTTCTTCCTCCAAACCCGGCGAGTGGATTTGATACCAAAAAGTTCTATTTTGGTCTCCTGTGACCAATGACCTTCTCCCTTGTCTCCTCTGGATCATCCAGATGGTCATTGGGAAACTTCATACAGGCCTGGACATGTGCTGGAGTGAGCAGGGGGACCTTGTGTGACCTACAGGATTTTAATCTATGACATGGTATAGTATGTTACTAATGGTAATCTTTGAGACTGTGGTCCCAGCTCTCTTCAGGTCATTGACCATGTCCTCCCGTGTATTCTGGGCGGATTCCTGACCTTACTCAGAATCGTCCTTACCCCACGAAGCGAGATCCTCCATGGAGCCCCAGAACGAGTAAGATTGACAGTCATTTTGTGTTTCTTCCACTTTCTAATAATTCCATCAACAGTTGTTGTCTTCTCACCAAGCTGCTTGCCTATTGTCCTGCAGCCCATCCCAGCATGTGCAGGTCTACAGTTGTGTCCCTGGTGCCCTTAGACAGCTCTTTGGTGTTGGCCATGGGGGAGAGGTTGGAGTGTGATTGAGTGTGTGGACAGGGGTCTATTATACAGGTGACGAGGTCACACAGGGGCAATAAATCCAGGTAATGAGTGCAGAGGAGGAGAAAAATACCAGATCTGTGAGAGCAGAAATCCTGCTGGTCGGTCGGTGATAAAATACTTATTTCATGCAATAAAATTAAAATTATTTATGAATCCTACACTGGGATTCTCTGGATTTTATTCTTTTACAGGTGAAGTGTCCTATGATAATAATCACAGATCTCTCCATTCTGTGCAGGGGGGAAACTGCAAAATCTGCAGAGGGTCCAATACTTATTTTCCGCACTGTATCCTTCTATCATCTGTCTCTGACTTTTTTTGTCTGTCTCTGACTTTCTTTGTCTATCTCCCTCTTTATTATCTCTTTCTTTGTGTCTGTCTCTATCCCTCTTTCTTTCTCTCTCTTTCTCTTTCTCTCTTTCCCTCTATCTCTTTATTATCTATCTTTCTTTCTTCGTCTGTTTCTCTCTCTCTTCCTGTCTTTTTTTTCTTTCTTTTTATCTATCCCTCTGTCTCTTTCTCGCTCTATCTCTTTCTTTCTCTCTTTCTCGCTCTTTCTCACCTCTTCTCTCTGTTCCGCAGGTATCTGTGTTGCGAATCGGTGGGAGAGATGAGGCAGTGGTTCGCCTCGTTCATGTTTGTCCAGGTTTGTTATTGATGTCCCCGAGGTCCGGGGTGGGTCTCGGCTGTCAGCAGGGGGCACTGTTCCTTCTGCTCACAGCTGCAGTGATACCCGGTGTCACAATGTATCAGTGCAGGGTGTGACATTGTAGTCATGGCGTCTTCTCCGTGTGCCCGCAGTGTGGCAGCCTGTGGCCAGAGCAGGGCGCGGCGGCGGTGCGGTCTCGGAGTTCTCAGCTGGACTCCTTTGGGAACCTTTCCCTCATTCCTATACGAGGGAGCGAGACGGATATAAGGAGGAGTATAGCGGCGTTCACCACAGACCCGCTCACGGTGAGTGCTGCCGTCACAGAGGGGTACATGATAGGACTACCTACATATGCCTGCAACCACTGATGTCATCTACACTGCACCCGCCCCCAGTGATGTCATCTTCTACACTACACCCGCCCCCGGTGATGTCATCTCCTACACTACACCCGCCCCCAGTGATGTCATCATCTACACTGCACCCACCCCCAGTGATGTCATCATCTACACTACACCCACCCCTGGTGATCTCATCTTCTACACTGCACCCGCCCCCAGTGATGTCATCATCTACACTACACCCTCCCCCCAGTGATGTCATGATCTACACTGCACCCGCCCCCGGTGATGTCATCTCCTACACTACACCCGCCCCCAGTGATGTCATCTTCTACACTACACCCTCCCCCAGTGATGTCATCTTCTACACTGCACCCTCCCCCAGTGATGTCATCTTCTACACTGCACCCTCCCCCAGTGATGTCATCATCTGCACTACACCCTCCCCCAGTGATGTCATCTTCTACACTGCACCCTCCCCCAATGATGTCATCATCTACACTGCACCCTCCCCCAGTGATGTCATCTTCTACACTGCACCCACCCCCGGTGATCTCATCATCTACACTACACCCTCCCCCAGTGATGTCATCTTCTACACTGCACCCTCCCCCAGTGATGTCATCATCTGCACTACACCCTCCCCCAGTGATGTCATGATCTACACTGCACCCGCCCCCGGTGATGTCATCTCCTACACTGCACCCGCCCCCCAGTGATGTCGTCATATACACTGCACCCTCCCCCGGTGATGTCATCTCCTACACTGCACCCGCCCCCCAGTGATGTCGTCATATATACTGCACCCTCCCCCTGGTGATGTCATGATCTACACTGCACCCTCCCCCTGGTGATGTCATCATCTGCACTGCACCTGCCCCTGGTGATGTCATGATCTACACTGCACCCACCCCCCGGTGATGTCATCTCCTACACTGCACCCGCCCCTGGTGATGTCATGATTTACACTGCACCCGCCCCCCGGTGATGTCATCATCTGGACTGCACCTCTCCCCGGTGATGTCATCATCTGCACTGCACCCGCCCCCAGTGATGTCATTATATATCCTGCACCTGAAATCTCCCCACAATCCGGCTCTTGTTGACATTAATGGGAACATGTTCTCCTGTTTAGCACAAGTTTGCACTCATGGCCGCTGAGATGAAGTCAGTGGCGTCATTATTGGATATATCGTGCTTTGTAGCCGCACACGATCAGCCTCATGTCACACTGCAAATGCCCAACATCTGAAAGGCTGAATTCTGCAGCGGATTCTGCTGTAAATCCGCGTCTGATCGTTGTGTAATTACCGCTCTGCCAGTTCAGAACGGCTGCTGGGCGCGGTAGAAGGAGGACGACGCACATCAGGGTTACCGGCCCTTTAAATCTATGCATCATTCCTGTGCATTGTGTGAGAGGCTCCCATTATAAGGATGATGAGTGTTGTGGGTCTCCTGTGCCGAGGATGATTAACGTCTCCATTGGAGATAAGAATTGCTGCGAAGTGATTGACGGCCTGTATCTGCGATGGAAGATAGGAGCGCGCAGCAGGTGAGCCGGCGGAGGGGGGGGGGGAGCGGCGGAGGGGGGGGGGGGGTGCGGCGGAGGGGGGGAGCGGCGGAGGGGGAGCCGGTGGAGTGTGGGGGGGGTGCGGCGGAGGGGGAGCCGGCGGAGTGTGGGGGGGGTGCGGCGGAGGGGGGCAGCCAACGGAGGAGGGCAGCTGGTGGAAGGGGGGGCTGGCGGAGGGGAGACGGAGCCTCGTTTCATCTTCACTCCCTTTCATCACTTCAAACACGACTTAGATTTGGCCTAATCGCAGCCTAAACGGAGCAATCAGTAATGCAGGGAGACTCCGGGCAGCGAGCAGCACCGCGCCAATCTACACCCTGCGACCTGGAGCGAATGGAAGACACAAGCCACACGGGCAAGTGCCCCGCCGCGGGGCAGAATCCGGGAACTGCGGCAAAGCAGCCTGCAACATAAGGGGCAAAGTGCTGCAAATTACCTGTAATAAAGGACACTGCACAGGGCTGAGAGCAATCACTGCACCAACGATATCGTTATATAGACTCCACATGCCACAAGTGACCTCATCATAAATGCTGCACCCGCCCCCGCTCAGATCATCATATACACTGCACCCACCCCCTGTGATATCATTATATACACTGCACCCACCCCCTGTGATATCATTATATACACTGCACCCACCCCCTGTGATATCATTATATACACTGCACCCACCCCCTGTGATATCATTATATACACTGCACCCACCCCCTGTGATATCATTATATACACTGCACCCACCCCCTGTGATATCATTATATACACTGCACCCACCCCCTGTGATATCATTATATACACTGCACCCACCCCCTGTGATATCATTATATATACTGCACCCACCCCCTGTGATATCATTATATACACTGCACCCACCCCCTGTGATATCATTATATACACTGCACCCACCCCCTGTGATATCATTATATATACTGCACCCGCCCTTTGTGATATCATTATATACACTGCACCCACCCCCTGTGATATCATTATATACACTGCACCCGCCCCCTGTGATATCATCATATACACTGCACCCGCCCCCTGTGATATCATTATATACACTGCACCCGCCCCCTGTGATATCATTATATACACTGCACCCACCCCCTGTGATATCATCATATACACTGCACCCACCCCCTGTGATATCATTATATACACTGCACCCACCCCCTGTGATATCATTATATATACTGCACCCGCCCCCTGTGATATCATTATATACACTGCACCCACCCCCTGTGATATCATTATATATACTGCACCCACCCCCTGTGATATCATTATATACACTGCACCCGCCCCCTGTGATATCATCATATACACTGCACCCGCCCCCTGTGATATCATTATATATACTGCACCCGCCCCCTGTGATATCATTATATACACTGCACCCGCCCCCTGTGATATCATCATATACACTGCACCCGCCCCCTGTGATATCATTATATATACTGCACCCGCCCCCTGTGATATCATTATATACACTGCACCCACCCCCTGTGATATCATTATATATACTGCACCCATCCCCTGTGATATCATTATATACACTGCACCCGCCCCCTATGATATCATCATATACACTGCACCCGCCCCCTGTGATGTCATCATATACACTGCACCCGCCCCCTGTGATATCATTACATACACTGCACCTGCCCCCTGTGATATCATCATATACACTGCACCCGCCCCCTGTGATATTATTATATATACTGCACCCACCCCCTGTGATATCATTATATACACTGCACCCGTCCCCTGTGATATCATTATATACACTGCACCCGCCCCCTGTGATATCATCATATACACTGCACCCGCCCCCTGTGATATCATTATATACACTGCACCCGTCCCCTGTGATATCATTATATATACTGCACCCGCCCCCTGTGATATCATTATATACACTGCACCCGTCCCCTGTGATATCATTATATACACTGCACCCGCCCCCTGTGATATCATTATATACACTGCACCCGCCCCCTGTGATATCATCATATACACTGCACCCACCCCCTGTGATATCATTATATGTATTGCACCCGTCCCCTGTGATATCATTATATACACTGCACCCACCCCCTGTGATATCATCATATACACTGCACCCACCCCCTGTGATATCATCATATACACTGCACCCACCCCCTGTGATATCATTATATATACTGCACCCACCCCCTGTGATATCATTATATACACTGCACCCACCCCCTGTGATATCATGATATACACTGCACCCACCCCCTGTGATATCATGATATACACTGCACCCGCCCCCTGTGATATCATTATATACACTGCACCCGCCCCCTGTGATATCATTATATACACTGCACCCGCCCCCTGTGATATCATTATATACACTGCACCCGCCCCCTGTGATATCATTATATACACTGCACCCGCCCCCTGTGATGTCATCATATACACTGCACCCGCCCCCTGTGATGTCATCATATACACTGCACCCACCCCCTGTGATGTCATCATATACACTGCACCCGCCCCCTGTGATATCATCATATACACTGCACCCGCCCCCTGTGATGTCATCATATACACTGCACCCGCCCCCTGGTGATGTCATTATATACACTGCACCCGCCCCCTGTGATATCATCATATACACTGCACCCGCCCCCTGTGATATCATTATATATACTGCACCCGCCCCCTGTGATATCATTATATACACTGCACCCGCCCCCTATATCATTATATACACTGCACCCGTCCCCTGTGATATCATTATATACACTGCACCTGTCCCCTGTGATGTCATTATATACACTGCACCCACCCCCTGTGATATCATAGGGGGCGGGTGCAGTATATATAATGATATCACAGGGGGTGGGTGCAGTGTATATAATTATATCACAGGGGGCGGGTGCAGTATATATAATGATATCACAGGGGGCGGGTGCAGTGTATATGATGACATCACAGGGGAGAGTGCAGTGTATATAATGACATCACTGGGGGTGGGTGCAGTGTATATAATGATATCACAGGGGGCGGGTGCAGTGTATATAATGATATCACAGGGGGCGGGTGCAGTGTATATGATGATATCACAGGGGGTGGGTGCAGTGTATATAATGACATCACTGGGGGTGGGTGCAGTGTATATAATGATATCATTATATACACTGCACCCACCCCCAGTGATGTCATTATATACACTGCACCCACCCCCTGTGATGTCATTATATACACTGCACCCGTCCCCTGTGATGTCATTATATACACTGCACCCGTCCCCTGTGATATCATTATATACACTGCACCCACCCCCTGTGATATCATTATATACACTGCACCCACCCCCTGTGATATCATTATATACACTGCACCCACCCCCTGTGATATCATTATATACACTGCACCCACCCCCTGTGATATCATTATATACACTGCACCCACCCCCTGTGATATCATTATATACACTGCACCCACCCCTGTGATATCATTATATACACTGCACCCACCCCCTGTGATATCATTATATACACTGCACCCACCCCCTGTGATATCATTATATACACTGCACCCACCCCCTGTGATATCATTATATACACTGCACCCACCCCCTGTGATATCATTATATATACTGCACCCGTCCCCTGTGATATCATATACACTGCACCCACCCCCTGTGATATCATTATATATACTGCACCCACCCCCTGTGATGTCATTATATACACTGCACCCGCCCCCTGTGATGTCATTATATACACTGCTCTCTCCCCAGTGATGTCATCGTATACACTGTGTATGTTCTGGTCTTGGTCACATTGTTCCTTTATATCCCGTTTCTTATCCTCGTGTCTCCAGCCTGGTTTATGTTGTATCTTTCTATCGCCGGTATAAGTAACTCTGTGACTCTGCTTTCGGTTGGACGGTGTCTTCCTGTCTTGGAGGTTGTATCTTCATTTCTGGTCTCCTTCTTCTATTCCTTTTGTCTCCAGTGTCACCTACATTGTATCCTCCAGTCTCTGGGCTCGGTTACGTGGCATCTTCCTTTCTCAGTTACATTGTATCTTTACATATCTGGACTTTCTCACATTGTAGCTTTCAGTCTTGGTTGCATTTTAAGTTCTCACATTTGGTCTGTTACATTGTATCATCTTCCTGTCTCAGTGACATTACGTTGTCTTCTTCTCTCTGGTGACGTTGTGTTGCCTTCTTGTCTCGGGGCACTGTGACGTTGTGTCGTCTTCCCACCTCTGTGATGTTGCGTCGTCTTCCCGCCTCTGTGACGTTACCTCGTCTTCCCTCCTTGGTGATGTTGTGTCGTCTTCCCTCCACGGTGACGTTGCGTCGTCTTCCTGTTTGTGGTCTTGAAGTCCTATCATCTTTTGGTCTTGGTGATGTTGCGCCGTCTTCCTGTCTCTGTTCTCGGTGACTTTGCGTCATCTTCCTGTCTCTGTTCTCGATGACGTTGCTCTGTTCTCGGTGACATGGCGTCGTCTTCTGTCTCTGTTCTCAGAGATGTTGCGTTGTCTTCCTGTCTCTGTTCTCGGTGACATTGCGCCGTCTTCTGTCTCTTTTCTCTGTGACGTTACGTCATCTTCCTGTCTCTGTTCTCGGTGACGTTGCGTCGTCTTCCTGTCTCTGTTCTCGGTGACGTTGCGTCGTCTTCCTGTCTCTGTTCTCGGTGACATTGCGCCATCTTCTGTCTCTTTTCTCTGTGACGTTACGTCGTCTTCCTGTCTCTGTTCTCGGTGACGTTACGTCGTCTTCCTGTCTCTGTTCTCGGTGATGTTGCGTTGTCTTCCTGTCTCTGTTCTCGGTGATGTTGCGTTGTCTTCCTGTCTCTGTTCTCGGTGATGTTGCGTTGTCTTCCTGTCTCTGTTCTCGGTGACGTTACGTCGTCTTCCTGTCTCTGTTCTCGGTGATGTTGCGTTGTCTTCCTGTCTCTGTTCTCGGTGACGTTGCGTTGTCTCTCTCTGTTCTCGGTGACATTGCATTCTCTTCCTGTCTCTGTTCTCGGTGACATTGCGTTGTCTTCCTGTCTCTGTTCTCGGTGATGTTGCGTTGTCTTCCTGTCTCTGTTCTCGGTGACGTTACGTCGTCTTCCTGTCTCTGTTCTCGGTGATGTTGCGTTGTCTTCCTGTCTCTGTTCTCGGTGACGTTACGTCGTCTTCCTGTCTCTGTTCTCGGTGATGTTGCGTTGTCTTCCTGTCTCTGTTCTCGGTGACGTTGCGTTGTCTCTCTCTGTTCTCGGTGACATTGCATTCTCTTCCTGTCTCTGTTCTCGGTGACATTGCGTTGTCTTCCTGTCTCTGTTCTCGGTGATGTTGCGTTGTCTTCCTGTCTCTGTTCTCGGTGACGTTACGTCGTCTTCCTGTCTCTGTTCTCGGTGATGTTGTGTTGTCTTCCTGTCTCTGTTCTCGGTGACGTTGCGTTGTCTCTCTCTGTTCTCGGTGACATTGCATTCTCTTCCTGTCTCTGTTCTCGGTGATGTTGCGTTCTCTTCCTGTCTCTGTTCTCTGTGACATTGCGTTCTCTTCCTGTCTCTGTCCTCTGTGACGTTGCGTCGTCTTCCTGTCTCTGTCCTCGGTGACGTTGCGTCGTCTTCCTGTCTCTGTTCTCTGTGACGTTGCGTCATCTTCCTGTCTCTGTTCTCAATGACGTTGCTCTGTTCTCGTTGACATGGCGTCGTCTTCTGTCTCTGTTCTCAGAGATGTTGCGTTGTCTTCCTGTCTCTGTTCTCGGTGACATTGCGCCGTCTTCTGTCTCTTTTCTCTGTGACGTTACGTCATCTTCTTGTCTCTGTTCTCGGTGACGTTGCGTCGTCTTCCTGTCTCTGTTCTCGGTGACATTGCGCCATCTTCTGTCTCTTTTCTCTGTGACGTTACGTCGTCTTCCTGTCTCTGTTCTCAGTGACGTTACGTTGTCTTCCTTTCTCTGTTCTCGGTGACGTTGCGTTGTCTCTCTGTTCTCGGTGACATTGCATTCTCTTCCTGTCTCTGTTCTCGGTGACATTGCGTTCTCTTCCTGTCTCTGTTCTCGGTGACGTTGCGTCCTCTTCCTGTCTGTCCTTGGTGACGTTGTGTCGTCTTCCTGTCTCTGTTCTCGGTGACGTTGCGTCGTCTTTTGTCTCTGTTCTCGGTGACGTTGCGTCGTCTTCCTGTCTCTGTTCTCGGTGACGTTGCGTTGTGTCTCTGTTCTCGGTGACGTTGCGTCGTCTTCCTGTCTCTGTTCTTGGTGATGTTGTTTCACCCTACTACTCTCTTGTTTCTTTACAGCTTCTGGGAAACGTATGAGGCCACGGCTCGGGACAACACAGGTGAATGGCGGCTGATTATTTCCGTGTTCCTTTCAAGCTGTCAACTTAACCCCTTCTTTTTATCTAACAAACTGCGCCTGCTGTGTAAGCAGAAGATGGCGCTGACAGTCGCCCATGGTTATATAGTTGTCAATTTAGTAGTTCCTCTCACCTTTTACAAAGTGGAGTAGACTGGGTGAGAACTAGCGAGATGTGCATCGGGGAGGAGTTCATGCCCCCCGAGGAGAGGGATGAGGCCCCTGAGGCACCGCAGCCCCCTCCCCCCGCGCTCAGGGTTTACATTCTAATGAGTTTCCTGTATGATGCTATTAATATTATTGACTTTCTTGATCTTTTGCAGGTCTCGTGTGATCGGGCCACGTATCGGTGGCTCACAGGACTTTGGTGCATTTTGGGAGATGAAGCAGAATCCACGCATTTATATATAACGTGGATGATCCAGAAATCATGGATGTGAATAGTAGATTTTGTGCCTTGTAGAAAGCCATCTGTAAATACCCCCCTCCCCCCTCCCCATGGACATTACACCCTGGACTATGGTGGTCTCTAAACTCCCCTCAAACCCTCTAATTCAAGACTTGAAGGGAGACTCTGCCTCCTGCGAGCCGATAGACTCTGTACATGGACTTCTCTTCTGTGGCTCATCCACTAACACTGAATTAAAGGGACGGCCGTCGGAGCGTTCACCGGGCATCGTGACCAGTAGTAGATTCAGTTCCCACATGTGACGCCTGATACGTGAGAAACGGCAGCAGACGACTACTGAGAGGTGAACGAGCCAATCACTGGCCTCGTCTCCATATTGTGGCATTAATGCAAGGTTTTCCCGCAATGGACACATGCGGCCCCAACCAGGTGATTCCAGGTGATACTTCACTGAGCCTGACCATCTCAGTGCTCAAGAGTTTTCTCCACCTCCAAATGTAGGATCCTAAGCAGGAATTTGGCAATGCGCGGCGGTGCCCGGAAGTGCAAGCGCGGCTGCCAGTGCCCGGAAGTGCAAGCGCGGCTGCCAGTGCCCGGAAGTGCAAGCGCGGCTGCCGGTGCCTCCCTGAACAAAAAAAAAAAAATTACTCTGCCTTAATGAAGATTTGAACCTGGAATAAAATCTCATGTAAAAATCCATTTGGTTGTTACATAGATGGGACGATGTCACGATGTATCACCTGGTAGAAGCAGCAGCAGCGGGGTCTCCGCACATCCGAGTAATTGAAAACCCCAATACAGCAATAAAGACAACGCGTTTTACATTTTATGCGGCAACAATGTGTCAGATGGGTTTTATATAAAAGGGACCAACTGCCCTAATTCCTTAATATACCTTTATACCGGGTATAATTTACTTCTTGCTATTCTTCTTCTGGTACAAAGCTATGAATTCCATCCATAGATGAGAAATTATATGTAAAGATTGTCTACCTCCAGCCACCACTAGGGGGAGCTCCCTGTATACAAAGATACATGATAAGATCCTGTCTGCAGCCACCACTAGGGGGAGCTCCCTGTATACAGAGATACATGATAAGATCCTGTCTGCAGCCACCACTAGGGGGAGCTCCCTGTATACAGAGATACATGATAACATCCTGTCTGCAGTCACCACTAGGGGGAGCTCCCTGTATACAGAGATACATGATAAGATCCTGTCTGCAGTCACCACTAGGGGGAGCTCCCTGTATACAAAGATACATGATAAGATCCTGTCTGCAGCCACCACTAGGGGGAGCGTCCTGTATACAGAGATACATGATAAGATCCTGTCTGCAGCCACCACTAGGGGGAGCTCCCTGTATACAGAGAAACATGATAAGATCCTGTCTGCAGCCACCACTAGAGGGAGCTCCCTGTATACAGAGATACATGGTAAGATCCTGTCTGCAGCCACCACTAGAGGGAGCTCCCTGTATACAGAGATACATGGTAAGATCCTGTCTGCAGCCACCACTAGAGGGAGCTCCCTGTATACAGAGATACATGGTAAGATCCTGTCTGCAGCCACCACTAGAGGGAGCTCCCTGTATACAGAGATACATGGTAAGATCCTGTCTGCAGCCACCACTAGGGGGATCTCCCTGTATACAGAGACACATGATAAGATCCTGTCTGCAGTCACCACTAGTGGGAGCTCCCTGTATACAGAGATACATGATAAGATCCTGTCTGCAGTCACCACTAGTGGGAGCTCCCTGTATACAGAGATACATGATAAGATCCTGTCTGCAGCCACCACTAGGGGGAGCTCCCTGTATACAGAGATACATGATAAGATCCTGTCTGCAGCCACCACTAGGGGGAGCTCCCTGTATACAGAGATACATGATAAGATCCTGTCTTCAGCCACCACTAGGGGGAGCTTCCTGTATACAGAGATGCATGATAAGATCCTGTCTGCAGCCACCACTAGGGGGAGTTCCCTGTATACAGAGATGCATGGTAAGATCCTGTCTGCAGCCACCACTAGAGGGAGCTCCCTGTATACAGAGATACATGGTAAGATCCTGTCTGCAGCCACCACTAGGGGGATCTCCCTGTATACAGAGACACATGATAAGATCCTGTCTGCAGTCACCACTAGTGGGAGCTCCCTGTATACAGAGATACATGGTAAGATCCTGTCTGCAGCCACCACTAGAGGGAGCTCCCTGTATACAGAGATACATGGTAAGATCCTGTCTGCAGTCACCACTAGTGGGAGCTCCCTGTATACAAAGATGCATGATAAGATCCTGTCTGCAGCCACCACTAGGGGGAGCTCCCTGTATACAGAGATACATGATAAGATCCTGTCTGCAGCCACCACTAGGGGGAGCTCCCTGTATACAGAGATACATGATAAGATCCTGTCTGCAGCCACCACTAGAGGAGCTCCCTGTATACAGAGATACATGATAAGATCCTGTCTGCAGTCACCACTAGGGGGAGCCCCCTGTATACAGAGATACATGATAAGATTCTGTCTGCAGCCACCACTAGAGGGAGCTCCCTGTATACAGAGATACATGGTAAGATCCTGTCTGCAGCCACCACTAGAGGGAGCTCCCTGTATACAGAGATACATGGTAAGATCCTGTCTGCAGCCACCACTAGAGGGAGCTCCCTGTATACAGAGATACATGGTAAGATCCTGTCTGCAGCCACCACTAGGGGGATCTCCCTGTATACAGAGACATATGATAAGATCCTGTCTGCAGTCACCACTAGTGGGAGCTCCCTGTATACAGAGATACATGATAAGATCCTGTCTGCAGCCACCACTAGGGGGAGCTCCCTGTATACAGAGATACATGATAAGATCCTGTCTGCAGCCACCACTAGGGGGAGCTCCCTGTATACAGAGATACATGGTAAGATCCTGTCTGCAGCCACCACTAGGGGGATCTCCCTGTATACAGAGACACATGATAAGATCCTGTCTGCAGTCACCACTAGGGGGAGTTCCCTGTATACAGTGATACATGATAAGATCCTGTCTGCAGTCACCACTAGAGGGAGCTCCCTGTATACAGAGATACATGGTAAGATCCTGTCTGCAGCCACCACTAGAGGGAGCTCCCTGTATACAGAGATACATGGTAAGATCCTGTCTGCAGCCACCACTAGGGGGATCTCCCTGTATACAGAGACACATGATAAGATCCTGTCTGCAGTCACCACTAGTGGGAGCTCCCTGTATACAGAGATACATGGTAAGATCCTGTCTGCAGCCACCACTAGGGGGAGCTCCCTGTATACAGAGATACATGGTAAGATCCTGTCTGCAGCCACCACTAGTGGGAGCTCCCTGTATACAGAGATACATGGTAAGATCCTGTCTGCAGCCACCACTAGGGGGAGCTCCCTGTATACAGAGACACATGATAAGATCCTGTCTGCAGTCACCACTAGTGGGAGCTCCCTGTATACAGAGATACATGATAAGATCCTGTCTGCAGCCACCACTAGGGGGAGCTCCCTGTATACAGATATACATGATAAGATCCTGCCTGCAGCCACCACTAGGGGGAGCTCCCTGTATACAGAGATACATGATAAGATCCTGTCTGCAGCCACCACTAGGGGGAGCTCCCTGTATACAGAGATACATGATCAGATCCTGTCTGCAGACACCACTAGGGGGAGCTCCCTGTATACAGAGATACATGATCAGATCCTGTCTGCAGCCACCACTAGGGGGAGCGCCCTGTATACAGAGATACATGATAAGATCCTGCCTGCAGCCACCACTAGGGGGAGCTCCCTGTATACAGAGATACATGATAAGATCCTGTCTACAGCCACCACTAGGGGGAGCTCCCTGTATACAGAGATACATGATAAGATCCTGTCTGCAGCCACCACTAGGGGGAGCTCCCTGTATACAGAGATACATGATAAGATCCTGTCTGCAGCCACCACTAGAGGAGCTCCCTGTATACAGAGATACATGATAAGATCCTGTCTGCAGTCACCACTAGGGGGAGCCCCCTGTATACAGAGATACATGATAAGATCCTGTCTGCAGCCACCACTAGAGGGAGCTCACTGTATACAGAGATACATAAGATCCTGTCTGCAGCCACCACTAGGGGGAGCTCCCTGTATACAGAGTCACATGATAAGATCCTGTCTGCAGCCACCACTAGGGGGAGCTCCCTGTATACAGAGATACATGATAAGATCCTGTCTGCAGCCACCACTAGGGGGAGCTCCCTGTATACAGAGATACATGTTAAGATCCTGTCTGCAGCCACCACTAGGGGGAGCGCCCTGTATACAGAGATACATGATAAGATCCTGTCTGCAGCCACCACTAGGGGGAGCTCCCTGTATACAGAGAAACATGATAAGATCCTGTCTGTAGCCACCACTAGAGGGAGCTCCCTGTATACAGAGATACATGGTAAGATCCTGTCTGCAGCCACCACTAGAGGGAGCTCCCTGTATACAGAGATACATGGTAAGATCCTGTCTGCAGCCACCACTAGAGGGAGCTCCCTGTATACAGAGATACATGGTAAGATCCTGTCTGCAGCCACCACTAGAGGGAGCTCCCTGTATACAGAGATACATGGTAAGATCCTGTCTGCAGCCACCACTAGGGGGATCTCCCTGTATACAGAGACATATGATAAGATCCTGTCTGCAGTCACCACTAGTGGGAGCTCCCTGTATACAGAGATACATGATAAGATCCTGTCTGCAGCCACCACTAGGGGGAGCTCCCTGTATACAGAGATACATGATAAGATCCTGTCTGCAGCCACCACTAGGGGGAGCTCCCTGTATACAGAGATACATGATAAGATCCTGTCTGCAGCCACCACTAGGGGGAGCTCCCTGTATACAGAGATACATGATAAGATCCTGTCTGCAGTCACCACTAGTGGGAGCTCCCTGTATACAGAGATACATGATAAGATCCTGTCTGCAGTCACCACTAGTGGGAGCTCCCTGTATACAGAGATACATGATAAGATCCTGTCTGCAGCCACCACTAGGGGGAGCTCCCTGTATACAGAGATACATGATAAGATCCTGTCTGCAGCCACCACTAGGGGGAGCTCCCTGTATACAGAGATACATGGTAAGATCCTGTCTGCAGCCACCACTAGGGGGATCTCCCTGTATACAGAGACACATGATAAGATCCTGTCTGCAGTCACCACTAGTGGGAGCTCCCTGTATACAGAGATACATGGTAAGATCCTGTCTGCAGCCACCACTAGGGGGAGCTCCCTGTATACAGAGATACATGGTAAGATCCTGTCTGCAGCCACCACTAGGGGGATCTCCCTGTATACAGAGACACATGATAAGATCCTGTCTGCAGTCACCACTAGTGGGAGCTCCCTGTATACAGAGATACATGATAAGATCCTGTCTGCAGCCACCACTAGGGGGAGCTCCCTGTATACAGATATACATGATAAGATCCTGCCTGCAGCCACCACTAGGGGGAGCTCCCTGTATACAGAGATACATGATAAGATCCTGTCTGCAGCCACCACTAGGGGGAGCTCCCTGTATACAGAGATACATGATAAGATCCTGTCTGCAGACACCACTAGGGGGAGCTCCCTGTATACAGAGATACATGATAAGATCCTGTCTGCAGCCACCACTAGGGGGAGCGCCCTGTATACAGAGATACATGATAAGATCCTGCCTGCAGCCACCACTAGGGGGAGCTCCCTGTATACAGAGATACATGATAAGATACTGTCTGCAGTCACCACTAGGGGGAGCTCCCTGTATACAGAGATACATGATAAGATCCTGTCTGCAGCCACCACTAGGGGGAGCTCCCTGTATACAGAGATACATGATAAGATCCTGTCTGCAGCCACCACTAGGGGGAGCTTCCTGTATACAGAGATACATGATACGATCCTGTCTGCAGCCACCACTAGAGGGAGCTCCCTGTATACAGAGATACATGATAAGATCCTGTCTGCAGTCACCACTAGGGGGAGCTCCCTGTATACAGAGATACATGATAAGATCCTGTCTGCAGTCACCACTAGGGGGAGCTCCCTGTATACAGAGATACATGATAAGATCCTGTCTGCAGCCACCACTAGGGGGAGCTCCCTGTATACAGAGATACATGATAAGATCCTGTCTGCAGACACCACTAAGGGGAGCTCCCTGTATACAGAGACACATGATAAGATCCTGTCTGCAGTCACCACTAGGGGGATCTCCCTGTATACAGAGATACATGATAAGATCCTGCCTGCAGCCACCACTAGAGGGAGCTCCCTGTATACAGAGATACATGATAAGATCCTGTCTGCAGCCACCACTAGGGGGAGCGCCCTGTATACAGAGATACATGATAAGATCCTGTCTGCAGCCACCACTAGGGGGAGCTCCCTGTATACAGAGATACATGATAAGATCCTGTCTGCAGCCACCACTAGGGGGAGCTCCCTGTATACAGAGAAACATGATAAGATCCTGTATGCAGCCACCACTAGGAGGAGCTCCCTGTATACAGAGATACATGATCAGATCCTGTCTGCAGCCACCACTAGGAGGAGCTCCCTGTATACAGAGATACATGATAAGATCCTGTCTGCAGCCATCACTAGGGGGAGCTCCCTGTATACAGAGATACATGATAAGATCCTGTCTGCAGCCACCACTAGGAGGAGCTCCCTGTATACAGAGATACATGATAAGATCCTGTCTGCAGCCACCACTAGGGGTAGCTCCCTGTATACAGAGATACATGATAAGATCGTGTCTGCAGCCACCACTAGGGGGAGCTCCCTGTATACAGAGAAACATGATAAGATCCTGTCTGCAGCCACCACTAGGGGAAGCTCCCTGTATACAGAGATACATGATCAGATCCTGTCTGCAGCCACCACTAGGAGGAGCTCCCTGTATACAGAGATACATGATAAGATCCTGTCTGCAGCCACCACTAGGGGGAGCTCCCTGTATACAGAGATACATGATAAGATCCTGTCTGCAGCCACCACTAGGGGGAGCTCCCTGTATACAGAGATACATGATAAGATCCTGTCTGCAGCCACCACTAGGGGGATCTCCCTGTATACAGAGATACATGATAAGATCCTGTCTGCAGTCACCACTAGGGGGAGCTCCCTGTATACAGAGATACATGATAAGATCCTGTCTGCAGTCACCACTAGAGGGAGCTCCCTGTATACAGAGATACATGATAAGATCCTGTCTGCAGTCACCACTAGGGGGAGCTCCCTGTATACAGAGATACATGATAAGATCCTGTCTGCAGCCACCACTAGGGGGAGCTCCCTGTATACAGAGATACATGATCAGATCCTGTCTGCAGCCACCACTAGGGGGAGCTCCCTGTATACAGAGATACATGATAAGATCCTGTCTGCAGCCACCACTAGGGGGAGCTCCCTGTATACAGAGATACATGATAAGATCCTGTCTGCAGCCACCACTAGGGGGAGCTCCCTGTATACAGAGATACATGATAAGATCCTGTCTGCAGCCACCACTAGGGGGAGCTCCCTGTATACAGAGATACATGATAAGATCCTGTCTGCAGCCACCACTAGAGGAGCTCCCTGTATACAGAGATACATGATAAGATCCTGTCTGCAGTCACCACTAGGGGGTGCCCCCTGTATACAGAGATACATGATAAGATCCTGTCTGCAGCCACCACTAGAGGGAGCTCACTGTATACAGAGATACATAAGATCCTGTCTGCAGCCACCACTAGGAGGAGCTCCCTGTATACAGAGATACATGATAAGATCCTGTCTGCAGCCACCACTAGGGGGAGCTCCCTGTATACAGAGATACATGATAAGATCCTGTCTGCAGCCACCACTAGGGGGAGCTCCCTGTATACAGAGATACATGATAAGATCCTGTCTGCAGCCACCACTAGGGGGAGCTCCCTGTATACAGAGATACATGATAAGATCCTGTCTGCAGTCACCACTAGTGGGAGCTCCCTGTATACAGAGATACATGATAAGATCCTGTCTGCAGTCACCACTAGTGGGAGCTCCCTGTATACAGAGATACATGATAAGATCCTGTCTGCAGCCACCACTAGGGGGAGCTCCCTGTATACAGAGATACATGATAAGATCCTGTCTGCAGCCACCACTAGGGGGAGCTCCCTGTATACAGAGATACATGGTAAGATCCTGTCTGCAGCCACCACTAGGGGGATCTCCCTGTATACAGAGACACATGATAAGATCCTGTCTGCAGTCACCACTAGTGGGAGCTCCCTGTATACAGAGATACATGGTAAGATCCTGTCTGCAGCCACCACTAGGGGGAGCTCCCTGTATACAGAGATACATGGTAAGATCCTGTCTGCAGCCACCACTAGGGGGATCTCCCTGTATACAGAGACACATGATAAGATCCTGTCTGCAGTCACCACTAGTGGGAGCTCCCTGTATACAGAGATACATGATAAGATACTGTCTGCAGCCACCACTAGGGGGAGCTCCCTGTATACAGAGATACATGATAAGATCCTGTCTGCAGACACCACTAAGGGGAGCTCCCTGTATACAGAGACACATGATAAGATCCTGTCTGCAGTCACCACTAGGGGGATCTCCCTGTATACAGAGATACATGATAAGATCCTGCCTGCAGCCACCACTAGAGGGAGCTCCCTGTATACAGAGATACATGATAAGATCCTGTCTGCAGCCACCACTAGGGGGAGCTCCCTGTATACAGAGATACATGATAAGATCCTGTCTGCAGACACCACTAGGGGGAGCTCCCTGTATACAGAGATACATGATAAGATCCTGTCTGCAGCCACCACTAGGGGGAGCGCCCTGTATACAGAGATACATGATAAGATCCTGCCTGCAGCCACCACTAGGGGGAGCTCCCTGTATACAGAGATACATGATAAGATACTGTCTGCAGTAACCACTAGGGGGAGCTCCCTGTATACAGAGATACATGATAAGATCCTGTCTGCAGCCACCACTAGGGGGAGCTCCCTGTATACAGAGATACATGATAAGATCCTGTCTGCAGCCACCACTAGGGGGAGCTTCCTGTATACAGAGATACATGATACGATCCTGTCTGCAGCCACCACTAGAGGGAGCTCCCTGTATACAGAGATACATGATAAGATCCTGTCTGCAGTCACCACTAGGGGGAGCTCCCTGTATACAGAGATACATGATAAGATCCTGTCTGCAGTCACCACTAGGGGGAGCTCCCTGTATACAGAGATACATGATAAGATCCTGTCTGCAGCCACCACTAGGGGGAGCTCCCTGTATACAGAGATACATGATAAGATCCTGTCTGCAGACACCACTAAGGGGAGCTCCCTGTATACAGAGACACATGATAAGATCCTGTCTGCAGTCACCACTAGGGGGATCTCCCTGTATACAGAGATACATGATAAGATCCTGCCTGCAGCCACCACTAGAGGGAGCTCCCTGTATACAGAGATACATGATAAGATCCTGTCTGCAGCCACCACTAGGGGGAGCGCCCTGTATACAGAGATACATGATAAGATCCTGTCTGCAGCCACCACTAGGGGGAGCTCCCTGTATACAGAGATACATGATAAGATCCTGTCTGCAGCCACCACTAGGGGGAGCTCCCTGTATACAGAGAAACATGATAAGATCCTGTATGCAGCCACCACTAGGAGGAGCTCCCTGTATACAGAGATACATGATCAGATCCTGTCTGCAGCCACCACTAGGAGGAGCTCCCTGTATACAGAGATACATGATAAGATCCTGTCTGCAGCCATCACTAGGGGGAGCTCCCTGTATACAGAGATACATGATAAGATCCTGTCTGCAGCCACCACTAGGAGGAGCTCCCTGTATACAGAGATACATGATAAGATCCTGTCTGCAGCCACCACTAGGGGTAGCTCCCTGTATACAGAGATACATGATAAGATCGTGTCTGCAGCCACCACTAGGGGGAGCTCCCTGTATACAGAGAAACATGATAAGATCCTGTCTGCAGCCACCACTAGGGGAAGCTCCCTGTATACAGAGATACATGATCAGATCCTGTCTGCAGCCACCACTAGGAGGAGCTCCCTGTATACAGAGATACATGATAAGATCCTGTCTGCAGCCACCACTAGGGGGAGCTCCCTGTATACAGAGATACATGATAAGATCCTGTCTGCAGCCACCACTAGGGGGAGCTCCCTGTATACAGAGATACATGATAAGATCCTGTCTGCAGCCACCACTAGGGGGATCTCCCTGTATACAGAGATACATGATAAGATCCTGTCTGCAGTCACCACTAGGGGGAGCTCCCTGTATACAGAGATACATGATAAGATCCTGTCTGCAGTCACCACTAGAGGGAGCTCCCTGTATACAGAGATACATGATAAGATCCTGTCTGCAGTCACCACTAGGGGGAGCTCCCTGTATACAGAGATACATGATAAGATCCTGTCTGCAGCCACCACTAGGGGGAGCTCCCTGTATACAGAGATACATGATCAGATCCTGTCTGCAGCCACCACTAGGGGGAGCTCCCTGTATACAGAGATACATGATAAGATCCTGTCTGCAGCCACCACTAGGGGGAGCTCCCTGTATACAGAGATACATGATAAGATCCTGTCTGCAGCCACCACTAGGGGGAGCTCCCTGTATACAGAGATACATGATAAGATCCTGTCTGCAGCCACCACTAGGGGGAGCTCCCTGTATACAGAGATACATGATAAGATCCTGTCTGCAGCCACCACTAGAGGAGCTCCCTGTATACAGAGATACATGATAAGATCCTGTCTGCAGTCACCACTAGGGGGTGCCCCCTGTATACAGAGATACATGATAAGATCCTGTCTGCAGCCACCACTAGAGGGAGCTCACTGTATACAGAGATACATAAGATCCTGTCTGCAGCCACCACTAGGAGGAGCTCCCTGTATACAGAGATACATGATAAGATCCTGTCTGCAGCCACCACTAGGGGGAGCTCCCTGTATACAGAGATACATGATAAGATCCTGTCTGCAGCCACCACTAGGGGGAGCTCCCTGTATACAGAGATACATGATAAGATCCTGTCTGCAGCCACCACTAGGGGGAGCTCCCTGTATACAGAGATACATGATAAGATCCTGTCTGCAGTCACCACTAGTGGGAGCTCCCTGTATACAGAGATACATGATAAGATCCTGTCTGCAGTCACCACTAGTGGGAGCTCCCTGTATACAGAGATACATGATAAGATCCTGTCTGCAGCCACCACTAGGGGGAGCTCCCTGTATACAGAGATACATGATAAGATCCTGTCTGCAGCCACCACTAGGGGGAGCTCCCTGTATACAGAGATACATGGTAAGATCCTGTCTGCAGCCACCACTAGGGGGATCTCCCTGTATACAGAGACACATGATAAGATCCTGTCTGCAGTCACCACTAGTGGGAGCTCCCTGTATACAGAGATACATGGTAAGATCCTGTCTGCAGCCACCACTAGGGGGAGCTCCCTGTATACAGAGATACATGGTAAGATCCTGTCTGCAGCCACCACTAGGGGGATCTCCCTGTATACAGAGACACATGATAAGATCCTGTCTGCAGTCACCACTAGTGGGAGCTCCCTGTATACAGAGATACATGATAAGATACTGTCTGCAGCCACCACTAGGGGGAGCTCCCTGTATACAGAGATACATGATAAGATCCTGTCTGCAGACACCACTAAGGGGAGCTCCCTGTATACAGAGACACATGATAAGATCCTGTCTGCAGTCACCACTAGGGGGATCTCCCTGTATACAGAGATACATGATAAGATCCTGCCTGCAGCCACCACTAGAGGGAGCTCCCTGTATACAGAGATACATGATAAGATCCTGTCTGCAGCCACCACTAGGGGGAGCTCCCTGTATACAGAGATACATGATAAGATCCTGTCTGCAGCCACCACTAGGGGGAGCTCCCTGTATACAGAGATACATGATAAGATCCTGTCTGCAGCCACCACTAGGGGGAGCTCCCTGTATACAGAGATACATGATAAGATCCTGTCTGCAGCCACCACTAGGGGGAGCTCCCTGTATACAGAGAAACATGATAAGATCCTGTATGCAGCCACCACTAGGAGGAGCTCCCTGTATACAGAGATACATGATCAGATCCTGTCTGCAGCCACCACTAGGAGGAGCTCCCTGTATACAGAGATACATGATAAGATCCTGTCTGCAGCCATCACTAGGGGGAGCTCCCTGTATACAGAGATACATGATAAGATCCTGTCTGCAGCCACCACTAGGAGGAGCTCCCTGTATACAGAGATACATGATAAGATCCTGTCTGCAGCCACCACTAGGGGGAGCTCCCTGTATACAGAGATACATGATAAGATCCTGTCTGCAGCCACCACTAGGGGGAGCTCCCTGTATACAGAGAAACATGATAAGATCCTGTCTGCAGCCACCACTAGGGGGAGCTCCCTGTATACAGAGATACATGATCAGATCCTGTCTGCAGCCACCACTAGGAGGAGCTCCCTGTATACAGAGATACATGATAAGATCCTGTCTGCAGCCACCACTAGGGGGAGCTCCCTGTATACAGAGATACATGATAAGATCCTGTCTGCAGCCACCACTAGGAGGAGCTCCCTGTATACAGAGATACATGATAAGATCCTGTCTGCAGTCACCACTAGAGGGAGCTCCCTGTATACAGAGATACATGATAAGATCCTGTCTGCAGTCACCACTAGGGGGAGCTCCCTGTATACAGAGATACATGATAAGATCCTGTCTGCAGTCACCACTAGAGGGAGCTCCCTGTATACAGAGATACATGATAAGATCCTGTCTGCAGCCACCACTAGGGGGAGCTCCCTGTATACAGAGATACATGATAAGATCCTGTCTGCAGCCACCACTAGGGGGAGCTCCCTGTATACAGAGATACATGATAAGATCCTGTCTGCAGCCACCACTAGGGGGAGCTCCCTGTATACAGAGATACATGATAAGATCCTGTCTGCAGTCACCACTAGGGGGAGCTCCCTGTATACAGAGATACATGATCAGATCCTGTCTGCAGCCACCACTAGGGGGAGCTCCCTGTATACAGAGATACATGATAAGATCCTGTCTGCAGCCACCACTAGGGGGAGCTCCCTGTATACAGAGATACATGATAAGATCCTGTCTGCAGCCACCACTAGGGGGAGCTCCCTGTATACAGAGATACATGATAAGATCCTGTCTGCAGCCACCACTAGGGGGAGCTCCCTGTATACAGAGATACATGATAAGATCCTGTCTGCAGCCACCACTAGAGGAGCTCCCTGTATACAGAGATACATGATAAGATCCTGTCTGCAGTCACCACTAGGGGGAGCCCCCTGTATACAGAGATACATGATAAGATCCTGTCTGCAGCCACCACTAGAGGGAGCTCACTGTATACAGAGATACATAAGATCCTGTCTGCAGCCACCACTAGGGGGAGCTCCCTGTATACAGAGACACATGATAAGATCCTGTCTGCAGCCACCACTAGGGGGAGCTCCCTGTATACAGAGATACATGATAAGATCCTGTCTGCAGCCACCACTAGGGGGAGCTCCCTGTATACAGAGATACATGTTAAGATCCTGTCTGCAGCCACCACTAGGGGGAGCGCCCTGTATACAGAGATACATGATAAGATCCTGTCTGCAGACACCACTAGGGGGAGCTCCCTGTATACAGAGAAACATGATAAGATCCTGTCTGCAGCCACCACTAGAGGGAGCTCCCTGTATACAAAGATACATGGTAAGATCCTGTCTGCAGCCACCACTAGAGGGAGCTCCCTGTATACAGAGATACATGGTAAGATCCTGTCTGCAGCCACCACTAGAGGGAGCTCCCTGTATACAGAGATACATGGTAAGATCCTGTCTGCAGCCACCACTAGAGGGAGCTCCCTGTATACAGAGATACATGGTAAGATCCTGTCTGCAGCCACCACTAGGGGGATCTCCCTGTATACAGAGACATATGATAAGATCCTGTCTGCAGTCACCACTAGTGGGAGCTCCCTGTATACAGAGATACATGATAAGATCCTGTCTGCAGCCACCACTAGGGGGAGCTCCCTGTATACAGAGATACTTGATAAGATCCTGTCTGCAGCCACCACTAGGGGGAGCTCCCTGTATACAGAGATACATGATAAGATCCTGTCTGCAGCCACCACTAGGGGGAGCTCCCTGTATACAGAGATACATGATAAGATCCTGTCTGCAGCCACCACTAGGGGGAGCTCCCTGTATACAGAGATACATGATAAGATCCTGTCTGCAGCCACCACTAGGGGGAGCTCCCTGTATACAGAGATACATGATAAGATCCTGTCTGCAGTCACCACTAGGGGGAGCTCCCTGTATACAGAGATACATGATCAGATCCTGTCTGCAGCCACCACTAGGGGGAGCTCCCTGTATACAGAGATACATGATAAGATCCTGTCTGCAGCCACCACTAGGGAGAGCTCCCTGTATACAGAGATACATGATAAGATCCTGTCTGCAGCCACCACTAGGGGGAGCTCCCTGTATACAGAGATACATGATAAGATCCTGTCTGCAGCCACCACTAGGGGGAGCTCCCTGTATACAGAGATACATGATAAGATCCTGTCTGCAGCCACCACTAGAGGAGCTCCCTGTATACAGAGATACATGATAAGATCCTGTCTGCAGTCACCACTAGGGGGAGCCCCCTGTATACAGAGATACATGATAAGATCCTGTCTGCAGCCACCACTAGAGGGAGCTCACTGTATACAGAGATACATAAGATCCTGTCTGCAGCCACCACTAGGGGGAGCTCCCTGTATACAGAGACACATGATAAGATCCTGTCTGCAGCCACCACTAGGGGGAGCTCCCTGTATACAGAGATACATGATAAGATCCTGTCTGCAGCCACCACTAGGGGGAGCTCCCTGTATACAGAGATACATGTTAAGATCCTGTCTGCAGCCACCACTAGGGGGAGCGCCCTGTATACAGAGATACATGATAAGATCCTGTCTGCAGACACCACTAGGGGGAGCTCCCTGTATACAGAGAAACATGATAAGATCCTGTCTGCAGCCACCACTAGAGGGAGCTCCCTGTATACAGAGATACATGGTAAGATCCTGTCTGCAGCCACCACTAGAGGGAGCTCCCTGTATACAGAGATACATGGTAAGATCCTGTCTGCAGCCACCACTAGAGGGAGCTCCCTGTATACAGAGATACATGGTAAGATCCTGTCTGCAGCCACCACTAGAGGGAGCTCCCTGTATACAGAGATACATGGTAAGATCCTGTCTGCAGCCACCACTAGGGGGATCTCCCTGTATACAGAGACATATGATAAGATCCTGTCTGCAGTCACCACTAGTGGGAGCTCCCTGTATACAGAGATACATGATAAGATCCTGTCTGCAGCCACCACTAGGGGGAGCTCCCTGTATACAGAGATACATGATAAGATCCTGTCTGCAGCCACCACTAGGGGGAGCTCCCTGTATACAGAGATACATGATAAGATCCTGTCTGCAGCCACCACTAGGGGGAGCTCCCTGTATACAGAGATACATGATAAGATCCTGTCTGCAGTCACCACTAGTGGGAGCTCCCTGTATACAGAGATACATGTTAAGATCCTGTCTGCAGTCACCACTAGTGGGAGCTCCCTGTATACAGAGATACATGATAAGATCCTGTCTGCAGCCACCACTAGGGGGAGCTCCCTGTATACAGAGATACATGATAAGATCCTGTCTGCAGCCACCACTAGGGGGAGCTCCCTGTATACAGAGATACATGGTAAGATCCTGTCTGCAGCCACCACTAGGGGGATCTCCCTGTATACAGAGACACATGATAAGATCCTGTCTGCAGTCACCACTAGTGGGAGCTCCCTGTATACAGAGATACATGGTAAGATCCTGTCTGCAGCCACCACTAGGGGGAGCTCCCTGTATACAGATATACATGATAAGATCCTGTCTGCAGTCACCACTAGTGGGAGCTCCCTGTATACAGAGATACATGATAAGATCCTGTCTGCAGCCACCACTAGGGGGAGCTCCCTGTATACAGATATACATGATAAGATCCTGCCTGCAGCCACCACTAGGGGGAGCTCCCTGTATACAGAGATACATGATAAGATCCTGTCTGCAGCCACCACTAGGGGGAGCTCCCTGTATACAGAGATACATGATAAGATCCTGTCTGCAGACACCACTAGGGGGAGCTCCCTGTATACAGAGATACATGATAAGATCCTGTCTGCAGCCACCACTAGGGGGAGCGCCCTGTATACAGAGATACATGATAAGATCCTGCCTGCAGCCACCACTAGGGGGAGCTCCCTGTATACAGAGATACATGATAAGATACTGTCTGCAGTCACCACTAGGGGGAGCTCCCTGTATACAGAGATACATGATAAGATCCTGTCTGCAGCCACCACTAGGGGGAGCTCCCTGTATACAGAGATACATGATAAGATCCTGTCTGCAGCCACCACTAGGGGGAGCTTCCTGTATACAGAGATACATGATACGATCCTGTCTGCAGCCACCACTAGAGGGAGCTCCCTGTATACAGAGATACATGATAAGATCCTGTCTGCAGTCACCACTAGGGGGAGCTCCCTGTATACAGAGATACATGATAAGATCCTGTCTGCAGTCACCACTAGGGGGAGCTCCCTGTATACAGAGATACATGATAAGATCCTGTCTGCAGCCACCACTAGGGGGAGCTCCCTGTATACAGAGATACATGATAAGATGCTGTCTGCAGACACCACTAAGGGGAGCTCCCTGTATACAGAGACACATGATAAGATCCTGTCTGCAGTCACCACTAGGGGGATCTCCCTGTATACAGAGATACATGATAAGATCCTGCCTGCAGCCACCACTAGAGGGAGCTCCCTGTATACAGAGATACATGATAAGATCCTGTCTGCAGCCACCACTAGGGGGAGCTCCCTGTATACAGAGATACATGATAAGATCCTGTCTGCAGCCACCACTAGGGGGAGCTCCCTGTATACAGAGATACATGATAAGATCCTGTCTGCAGCCACCACTAGGGGGAGCTCCCTGTATACAGAGATACATGATAAGATCCTGTCTGCAGCCACCACTAGGGGGAGCTCCCTGTATACAGAGAAACATGATAAGATCCTGTCTGCAGCCACCACTAGGGGGAGCTCCCTGTATACAGAGATACATGATCAGATCCTGTCTGCAGCCACCACTAGGAGGAGCTCCCTGTATACAGAGATACATGATAAGATCCTGTCTGCAGCCACCACTAGGGGGAGCTCCCTGTATACAGAGATACATGATAAGATCCTGTCTGCAGCCACCACTAGGGGGAGCTCCCTGTATACAGAGATACATGATAAGATCCTGTCTGCAGCCACCACTAGGGGGAGCTCCCTTTATACAGAGATACATGATAAGATCCTGTCTGCAGTCACCACTAGGGGGAGCTCCCTGTATACAGAGATACATGATAAGATCCTGTCTGCAGTCACCACTAGAGGGAGCTCCCTGTATACAGAGATACATGATAAGATCCTGTCTGCAGTCACCACTAGGGGGAGCTCCCTGTATACAGAGATACATGATAAGATCCTGTCTGCAGCCACCACTAGGGGGAGCTCCCTGTATACAGAGATACATGATAAGATCCTGTCTGCAGTCACCACTAGGGGGAGCTCCCTGTATACAGAGATACATGATCAGATCCTGTCTGCAGCCACCACTAGGGGGAGCTCCCTGTATACAGAGATACATGATAAGATCCTGTCTGCAGCCACCACTAGGGGGAGCTCCCTGTATACAGAGATACATGATAAGATCCTGTCTGCAGCCACCACTAGGGGGAGCTCCCTGTATACAGAGATACATGATAAGATCCTGTCTGCAGCCTCCACTAGGGGGAGCTCCCTGTATACAGAGATACATGATAAGATCCTGTCTGCAGCCACCACTAGGGGGAGCTCCCTGTATACAGTGATACATAATAAGATCCTGTCTGCAGCCACCACTAGGGGGAGCTCCCTGTATACAGAGATACATGATAAGATCCTGTCTGCAGCCACCACTAGGGGGATCTCCCTGTATACAGAGATACATGATAAGATCCTGTCTGCAGCCACCACTAGGGGGAGCTCCCTGTATACAGAGATACATGATAAGATCCTGTCTGCAGTCACCACTAGGGGGAGCTCCCTGTATACAGAGATACATGATAAGATCCTGTCTGCAGTCACCACTAGGGGGATCTCCCTGTATACAGAGATACATGATAAGATGCTGTCTGCAGTCACCACTAGGGGGAGCTCCCTGTATACAGAGATACATGATAAGATCCTGTCTGCAGTCACCACTAGGGGGATCTCCCTGTATACAGAGATACATGATAAGATTCTGTCTGCAGTCACCACTAGGGGGATCTCCCTGTATACAGAGATACATGATAAGATGCTGTCTGCAGTCACCACTAGGGGGAGCTCCCTGTATACAGAGATACATGATAAGATCCTGTCTGCAGTCACCACTAGGGGGATCTCCCTGTATACAGAGATACATGATAAGATTCTGTCTGCAGTCACCACTAGGGGGATCTCCCTGTATACAGAGATACATGATAAGATGCTGTCTGCAGTCACCACTAGGGGGAGCTCCCTGTATACAGAGATACATGATAAGATCCTGTCTGCAGTCACCACTAGGGGGATCTCCCTGTATACAGAGATACATGATAAGATGCTGTCTGCAGTCACCACTAGGGGGATCTCCCTGTATACAGAGATACATGATAAGATCCTGTCTGCAGCCACCACTAGGGGGAGCTCCCTGTATACAGAGATACATGATAAGATCCTGTCTGCAGTCACCACTAGGGGGAGCTCCCTGTATACAGAGATACATGATCAGATCCTGTCTGCAGCCACCACTAGGGGGAGCTCCCTGTATACAGAGATACATGATAAGATCCTGTCTGCAGCCACCACTAGGGGGAGCTCCCTGTATACAGAGATACATGATAAGATCCTGTCTGCAGCCACCACTAGGGGGAGCTCCCTGTATACAGAGATACATGATAAGATCCTGTCTGCAGCCACCACTAGGGGGAGCTCCCTGTATACAGAGATACATGATAAGATCCTGTCTGCAGCCACCACTAGAGGAGCTCCCTGTATACAGAGATACATGATAAGATCCTGTCTGCAGTCACCACTAGGGGGTGCCCCCTGTATACAGAGATACATGATAAGATCCTGTCTGCAGCCACCACTAGAGGGAGCTCACTGTATACAGAGATACATAAGATCCTGTCTGCAGCCACCACTAGGAGGAGCTCCCTGTATACAGAGATACATGATAAGATCCTGTCTGCAGCCACCACTAGGGGGAGCTCCCTGTATACAGAGATACATGATAAGATCCTGTCTGCAGCCACCACTAGGGGGAGCTCCCTGTATACAGAGATACATGATAAGATCCTGTCTGCAGCCACCACTAGGGGGAGCTCCCTGTATACAGAGATACATGATAAGATCCTGTCTGCAGTCACCACTAGTGGGAGCTCCCTGTATACAGAGATACATGATAAGATCCTGTCTGCAGTCACCACTAGTGGGAGCTCCCTGTATACAGAGATACATGATAAGATCCTGTCTGCAGCCACCACTAGGGGGAGCTCCCTGTATACAGAGATACATGATAAGATCCTGTCTGCAGCCACCACTAGGGGGAGCTCCCTGTATACAGAGATACATGGTAAGATCCTGTCTGCAGCCACCACTAGGGGGATCTCCCTGTATACAGAGACACATGATAAGATCCTGTCTGCAGTCACCACTAGTGGGAGCTCCCTGTATACAGAGATACATGGTAAGATCCTGTCTGCAGCCACCACTAGGGGGAGCTCCCTGTATACAGAGATACATGGTAAGATCCTGTCTGCAGCCACCACTAGGGGGATCTCCCTCTATACAGAGACACATGATAAGATCCTGTCTGCAGTCACCACTAGTGGGAGCTCCCTGTATACAGAGATACATGATAAGATCCTGTCTGCAGCCACCACTAGGGGGAGCTCCCTGTATACAGATATACATGATAAGATCCTGCCTGCAGCCACCACTAGGGGGAGCTCCCTGTATACAGAGATACATGATAAGATCCTGTCTGCAGCCACCACTAGGGGGAGCTCCCTGTATACAGAGATACATGATAAGATCCTGTCTGCAGACACCACTAGGGGGAGCTCCCTGTATACAGAGATACATGATAAGATCCTGTCTGCAGCCACCACTAGGGGGAGCGCCCTGTATACAGAGATACATGATAAGATCCTGCCTGCAGCCACCACTAGGGGGAGCTCCCTGTATACAGAGATACATGATAAGATACTGTCTGCAGTCACCACTAGGGGGAGCTCCCTGTATACAGAGATACATGATAAGATCCTGTCTGCAGCCACCACTAGGGGGAGCTCCCTGTATACAGAGATACATGATAAGATCCTGTCTGCAGCCACCACTAGGGGGAGCTTCCTGTATACAGAGATACATGATACGATCCTGTCTGCAGCCACCACTAGAGGGAGCTCCCTGTATACAGAGATACATGATAAGATCCTGTCTGCAGTCACCACTAGGGGGAGCTCCCTGTATACAGAGATACATGATAAGATCCTGTCTGCAGTCACCACTAGGGGGAGCTCCCTGTATACAGATATACATGATAAGATCCTGTCTGCAGCCACCACTAGGGGGAGCTCCCTGTATACAGAGATACATGATAAGATCCTGTCTGCAGACACCACTAAGGGGAGCTCCCTGTATACAGAGACACATGATAAGATCCTGTCTGCAGACACCACTAAGGGGAGCTCCCTGTATACAGAGACACATGATAAGATCCTGTCTGCAGTCACCACTAGGGGGATCTCCCTGTATACAGAGATACATGATAAGATCCTGCCTGCAGCCACCACTAGAGGGAGCTCCCTGTATACAGAGATACATGATAAGATCCTGTCTGCAGCCACCACTAGGGGGAGCTCCCTGTATACAGAGATACATGATAAGATCCTGTCTGCAGCCACCACTAGGGGGAGCTCCCTGTATACAGAGATACATGATAAGATCCTGTCTGCAGCCACCACTAGGGGGAGCTCCCTGTATACAGAGATACATGATAAGATCCTGTCTGCAGCCACCACTAGGGGGAGCTCCCTGTATACAGAGAAACATGATAAGATCCTGTATGCAGCCACCACTAGGAGGAGCTCCCTGTATACAGAGATACATGATCAGATCCTGTCTGCAGCCACCACTAGGAGGAGCTCCCTGTATACAGAGATACATGATAAGATCCTGTCTGCAGCCATCACTAGGGGGAGCTCCCTGTATACAGAGATACATGATAAGATCCTGTCTGCAGCCACCACTAGGAGGAGCTCCCTGTATACAGAGATACATGATAAGATCCTGTCTGCAGCCACCACTAGGGGGAGCTCCCTGTATACAGAGATACATGATAAGATCCTGTCTGCAGCCACCACTAGGGGGAGCTCCCTGTATACAGAGAAACATGATAAGATCCTGTCTGCAGCCACCACTAGGGGGAGCTCCCTGTATACAGAGATACATGATCAGATCCTGTCTGCAGCCACCACTAGGAGGAGCTCCCTGTATACAGAGATACATGATAAGATCCTGTCTGCAGCCACCACTAGGGGGAGCTCCCTGTATACAGAGATACATGATAAGATCCTGTCTGCAGCCACCACTAGGAGGAGCTCCCTGTATACAGAGATACATGATAAGATCCTGTCTGCAGTCACCACTAGAGGGAGCTCCCTGTATACAGAGATACATGATAAGATCCTGTCTGCAGTCACCACTAGGGGGAGCTCCCTGTATACAGAGATACATGATAAGATCCTGTCTGCAGTCACCACTAGAGGGAGCTCCCTGTATACAGAGATACATGATAAGATCCTGTCTGCAGTCACCACTAGGGGGAGCTCCCTGTATACAGAGATACATGATAAGATCCTGTCTGCAGCCACCACTAGGGGGAGCTCCCTGTATACAGAGATACATGATAAGATCCTGTCTGCAGTCACCACTAGGGGGAGCTCCCTGTATACAGAGATACATGATCAGATCCTGTCTGCAGCCACCACTAGGGGGAGCTCCCTGTATACAGAGATACATGATAAGATCCTGTCTGCAGCCACCACTAGGGGGAGCTCCCTGTATACAGAGATACATGATAAGATCCTGTCTGCAGCCACCACTAGGGGGAGCTCCCTGTATACAGAGATACATGATAAGATCCTGTCTGCAGCCACCACTAGGGGGAGCTCCCTGTATACAGAGATACATGATAAGATCCTGTCTGCAGCCACCACTAGAGGAGCTCCCTGTATACAGAGATACATGATAAGATCCTGTCTGCAGTCACCACTAGGGGGAGCCCCCTGTATACAGAGATACATGATAAGATCCTGTCTGCAGCCACCACTAGAGGGAGCTCACTGTATACAGAGATACATAAGATCCTGTCTGCAGCCACCACTAGGGGGAGCTCCCTGTATACAGAGACACATGATAAGATCCTGTCTGCAGCCACCACTAGGGGGAGCTCCCTGTATACAGAGATACATGATAAGATCCTGTCTGCAGCCACCACTAGGGGGAGCTCCCTGTATACAGAGATACATGTTAAGATCCTGTCTGCAGCCACCACTAGGGGGAGCGCCCTGTATACAGAGATACATGATAAGATCCTGTCTGCAGACACCACTAGGGGGAGCTCCCTGTATACAGAGAAACATGATAAGATCCTGTCTGCAGCCACCACTAGAGGGAGCTCCCTGTATACAGAGATACATGGTAAGATCCTGTCTGCAGCCACCACTAGAGGGAGCTCCCTGTATACAGAGATACATGGTAAGATCCTGTCTGCAGCCACCACTAGAGGGAGCTCCCTGTATACAGAGATACATGGTAAGATCCTGTCTGCAGCCACCACTAGAGGGAGCTCCCTGTATACAGAGATACATGGTAAGATCCTGTCTGCAGCCACCACTAGGGGATCTCCTGTATACAGAGACATATGATAAGATCCTGTCTGCAGTCACCACTAGTGGGAGCTCCCTGTATACAGAGATACATGATAAGATCCTGTCTGCAGCCACCACTAGGGGGAGCTCCCTGTATACAGAGATACATGATAAGATCCTGTCTGCAGCCACCACTAGGGGGAGCTCCCTGTATACAGAGAAACATGATAAGATCCTGTCTGCAGCCACCACTAGGGGGAGCTCCCTGTATACAGAGATACATGATCAGATCCTGTCTGCAGCCACCACTAGGAGGAGCTCCCTGTATACAGAGATACATGATAAGATCCTGTCTGCAGCCACCACTAGGGGGAGCTCCCTGTATACAGAGATACATGATAAGATCCTGTCTGCAGCCACCACTAGGGGAGCTCCCTGTATACAGAGATACATGATAAGATCCTGTCTGCAGCCACCACTAGGGGGAGCTCCCTGTATACAGAGATACATGATAAGATCCTGTCTGCAGTCACCACTAGGGGGGAGCTCCCTGTATACAGAGATACATGATAAGATCCTGTCTGCAGTCACCACTAGAGGGAGCTCCCTGTATACAGAGATACATGATAAGATCCTGTCTGCAGTCACCACTAGGGGGAGCTCCCTGTATACAGAGATACATGATAAGATCCTGTCTGCAGCCACCACTAGGGGGAGCTCCCTGTATACAGAGATACATGATAAGATCCTGTCTGCAGTCACCACTAGGGGGAGCTCCCTGTATACAGAGATACATGATCAGATCCTGTCTGCAGCCACCACTAGGGGGAGCTCCCTGTATACAGAGATACATGATAAGATCCTGTCTGCAGCCACCACTAGGGGGAGCTCCCTGTATACAGAGATACATGATAAGATCCTGTCTGCAGCCACCACTAGGGGGAGCTCCCTGTATACAGAGATACATGATAAGATCCTGTCTGCAGCCTCCACTAGGGGGAGCTCCCTGTATACAGAGATACATGATAAGATCCTGTCTGCAGCCACCACTAGGGGGAGCTCCCTGTATACAGTGATACATGATAAGATCCTGTCTGCAGCCACCACTAGGGGGAGCTCCCTGTATACAGAGATACATGATAAGATCCTGTCTGCAGCCACCACTAGGGGGATCTCCCTGTATACAGAGATACATGATAAGATCCTGTCTGCAGCCACCACTAGGGGGAGCTCCCTGTATACAGAGATACATGATAAGATCCTGTCTGCAGTCACCACTAGGGGGAGCTCCCTGTATACAGAGATACATGATAAGATCCTGTCTGCAGTCACCACTAGGGGGATCTCCCTGTATACAGAGATACATGATAAGATCCTGTCTGCAGTCACCACTAGGGGGATCTCCCTGTATACAGAGATACATGATAAGATTCTGTCTGCAGTCACCACTAGGGGGATCTCCCTGTATACAGAGATACATGATAAGATGCTGTCTGCAGTCACCACTAGGGGGAGCTCCCTGTATACAGAGATACATGATAAGATCCTGTCTGCAGTCACCACTAGGGGGATCTCCCTGTATACAGAGATACATGATAAGATTCTGTCTGCAGTCACCACTAGGGGGATCTCCCTGTATACAGAGATACATGATAAGATGCTGTCTGCAGTCACCACTAGGGGGAGCTCCCTGTATACAGAGATACATGATAAGATCCTGTCTGCAGTCACCACTAGGGGGATCTCCCTGTATACAGAGATACATGATAAGATGCTGTCTGCAGTCACCACTAGGGGGATCTCCCTGTATACAGAGATGCATGATAAGATGCTGTCTGCAGTCACCACTAGGGGGATCTCCCTGTATACAGAGATACATGATAAGATCCTGTCTGCAGTCACCACTAGGGGGAGCTCCCTGTATACAGAGATACATGATAAGATCCTGTCTGCAGTCACCACTAGGGGGATCTCCCTGTATACAGAGATACATGATAAGATCCTGTCTGCAGTCACCACTAGGGGGAGATCCCTGTATACAGAGATACATGATAAGATCCTGTCTGCAGTCACCACTAGGGGGAGATCCCTGTATACAGAGATACATGATAAGATCCTGTCTGCAGCCACCACTAGGGGATCTCCCTGTATACAGAGATACATGATAAGATCCTGTCTGCAGCCACCACTAGGGGGAGCTCCCTGTATACAGAGATACATGATAAGATCCAGTCTGCAGTCACCACTAGGGGGAGCTCCCTGTATACAGAGATACATGATAAGATCCAGTCTGCAGCCACCACTAGGGGGAGCTCCCTGTATACAGAGATACATGATAAGATCCTGTCTGCAGCCACCACTAGAGGGAGCTCCCTGTATACAGAGATACATGATAAGATCCTGTCTGCAGTCACCACTAGAGGGAGCTCCCTGTATACAGAGATACATGATAAGATCCTGTCTGCAGCCACCACTAGAGGGAGCTCCCTGTATACAGAGATACATGATAAGATCCTGTCTGCAGCCACCACTAGAGGGAGCTCCCTGTATACAGAGATACATGATAAGATCCTGTCTGCAGTCACCACTAGAGGGAGCTCCCTGTATACAGAGATACATGATAAGCTCCTGTCTGCAGCCACCACTAGGGGGAGCTCCCTGTATACAGAGATACAAGATAAGATCCTGTCTGCAGCCACCACTAGGGGGAGCTCCCTGTATACAGAGATACATGATAAGATCCTGTCTGCAGCCACCACTAGAGGGAGCTCCCTGTATACAGAGATACATGATAAGATCCTGTCTGCAGCCACCACTAGAGGGAGCTCCCTGTATACAGAGATACATGATAAGATCCAGTCTGCAGTCACCACTAGGGGGAGCTCCCTGTATACAGAGATACATGATAAGATCCAGTCTGCAGCCACCACTAGGGGGAGCTCCCTGTATACAGAGATACATGATAAGATCCTGTCTGCAGCCACCACTAGAGGGAGCTCCCTGTATACAGAGATACATGATAAGATCCTGTCTGCAGTCACCACTAGAGGGAGCTCCCTGTATACAGAGATACATGATAAGATCCTGTCTGCAGCCACCACTAGAGGGAGCTCCCTGTATACAGAGATACATGATAAGATCCTGTCTGCAGCCACCACTAGAGGGAGCTCCCTGTATACAGAGATACATGATAAGATCCTGTCTGCAGCCACCACTAGGGGGAGCTCCCTGTATACAGAGATACAAGATAAGATCCTGTCTGCAGCCACCACTAGGGGGAGCTCCCTGTATACAGAGATACATGATAAGATCCTGTCTGCAGCCACCACTAGGGGGAGCTCCCTGTATACAGAGATACATGATAAGATCCTGTCTGTCTGTTGCGGTCACTATTCTGTTGCGGTTGCATGTGACCCCGATTCCATGTAACTGTATTGCACTGTAGCACGTTTGTGATGGATCTGGAATTGCGGCAGAATACCGCGGATGTGAAGCCGCCTTCTCCTCCAGTCACCCCCAGAGCTGCGGGTGTATGGTAACCATGTTGCACAATTTTTCCGCTTGGTTCTTGTTGTGGTCCACGGCTCTGATAACCCCTTCTTATTCCCCTTCATAGGCCCGTCTGGTGTTGGGTCTCGCGAGCTCCACGTCCAATCACGGCTGGCTCCGCCCCTCTCTGTCCGCCATTTTTTGGTACGGGAGGAATGAGCAAATTTTATTTTAATGGGGCCAAACATGGGGAATAAGAAGCGGTTGTCTGAGTATTGGGCCGCCCCTTTAATGTCATTTGTGGCTGCAGAATGCTGATGATAGTGTGCGGTGTCGGTGCGCACAGTCAGGATTTCCAGGGTTCACTGCGAGCGGAGGACCATGAGCCGATTAGTTTAATGTGACCTCTTCTATTTCTCAGCCAAGTAACACTGGTATACTCCCGAACATGGGTACTGCATGCACACCGACACCGCACACCGACACCGCACACTATCCCCATTCTGCAGTCACACAGAATTGTGCTTTCATCAGAAGCGTAATCACTAGTGGAAAACTGATACAATGTAAAGGGCCACTCCGGGTACAGCGCAGGGGCGGGGGGCACTCTGTGTACAGCGCAGGGGGGGGGCACTCTGGGTACAGCGCAGGGGGGGGCCACTCTGGGTACAGCGCAGGGGGGCCACTCTGGGTACAGCGCAGGGGGGCCACTCCGGGTACAGCACAGGGGGGGCGCTCTGGGTACAGCGCAGGGGGGGGGGCCACTCTGGGTACAGCGCAGGGGGGGGCCACTCTGGGTACAGCGCAGGGGGGGGGGCACTCTGGGTACAGCGCAGGGGGGGGCGCTCTGTGTACAGCGCAGGGGGGGGCCACTCTGGGTACAGCGCAGGGGGGGGGCCACTCTGGGTACAGCGCAGGGGGCGGGGCACTCTGGGTACAGCGCAGGGGGGGGGGGCACTCTGGGTACAGCGCAGGGGGGGGGCGCTCTGTGTACAGCGCAGGGGGGGGGGCACTCTGGGTACAGCGCAGGGGGGGGGGGCACTCTGGGTACAGCGCAGGGGGGGGCACTCTGGGTACAGCGCAGGGGGGGGCACTCTGGGTACAGCGCAGGGGGGGGGGGCACTCTGGGTACAGCGCAGGGGGGGGGCGCTCTGTGTACAGCGCAGGGGGGGGGGGGCACTCTGGGTACAGCGCAGGGGGGGGCGCTCTGTGTACAGCGCAGGGGGGGGCCACTCTGGGTACAGCGCAGGGGGCGGGGCACTCTGGGTACAGCGCAGGGGGGGGCCACTCTGGGTACAGCGCAGGGGGCGGGGCACTCTGGGTACAGCGCAGGGGGGGGGCCACTCTGGGTACAGCGCAGGGGGCGGGGCACTCTGGGTACAGTGCAGGGGGGGCACTCTGGGTACAGTGCAGGGGGGGGGCCACTCTGGGTACAGTGCAGGGGGGGGCACTCTGGGTACAGTGCAGGGGGGGGGCCACTCTGGGTACAGTGCAGGGGGGGGCACTCTGGGTACAGTGCAGGGGGGGGGGCCACTCTGGGTACAGCGCAGGGGGGGGGGCACTCTGGGTACAGCACAGGGGGGGGGCCACTCTGGGTACAGCGCAGGGGGGGGCCACTCTGGGTACAGCGCAGGGGGGGGCCACTCTGGGTACAGCGCAGGGGGCGGGGCACTCTGGGTACAGCGCACGGGGGGCGCTCTGGGTACAGCGCAGGGGGGGCCACTCTGGGTACAGCGCAGGGGGGGGCACTCTGGGTACAGCGCAGGGGGGGGGGCACTCTGGGTACAGCGCAGGGGGGGCCACTCTGGGTACAGCGCAGGGGGGGGCACTCTGGGTACAGCGCAGGGGGGGGCACTCTG
>NC_134354.1:790023093-790072816 GCF_048569485.1 Anomaloglossus baeobatrachus | reverse complement strand
TAACCTCTGCTCATCATAGAGTAAACCTCTGCTCATCATAGAGTAACCTCTGGCCTCATCATAGAGTAACCTCTGCTCATCATAGAGTAACCTCTGCTCATCATAGAGTAACCTCTGCTCATTCATAGAGTAACCTCTGCTCATCATAGAGTAACCTCTGCTCATCATAGAGTAACCTCTGCTCATCATAGAGTAACCTCTGCTCATCATAGAGTAACCTCTGCTCATCATAGAGTAACCTCTGCTCATCATAGAGTAACCTCTGCTCATTCATAGAGTAACCTCTGCTCATTCATAGAGTAACCTCTGCTCATCATAGAGTAACCTCTGCTCATTCATAGAGTAACCTCTGCTCATCATAGAGTAACCTCTGCTCATCATAGAGTAACCTCTGCTCATCATAGAGTAACCTCTGCTCATCATAGAGTAACCTCTGCTCATTCATAGAGTAACCTCTGATCATCATAGAGTAACCTCTGCTCATTCATAGAGTAACCTCTGCTCATCATAGAGTAACCTTGCTCATTCATAGAGTAACCTCTGCTCATCATAGAGTAGCCTCTGCTCATCATAGAGTAACCTCTGCTCATCATAGAGTAACCTCTGCTCATCATAGAGTAACCTCTGCTCATCATAGAGTAACCTCTGCTCATTCATAGAGTAACCTCTGCTCATCATAGAGTAACCTCTGCTCATTCATAGAGTAACCTCTGCTCATCATAGAGTAACCTCTGCTCATCATAGAGTAACCTCTGCTCATTCATAGAGTAACCTCTGCTCATCATAGAGTAACCTCTGCTCATTCATAGAGTAACCTCTGCTCATCATAGAGTAACCTCTGCTCATCATAGAGTAACCTCTGCTCATCATAGAGTAACCTCTGCTCATCATAGAGTAACCTCTGCTCATCATAGAGTAACCTCTGCTCATTCATAGAGTAACCTCTGCTCATTCATAGAGTAACCTCTGCTCATCATAGAGTAGCCTCTGCTCATCATAGAGTAACCTCTGCTCATTCATAGAGTAACCTCTGCTCATCATAGAGTAACCTCTGCTCATTCATAGAGTAACCTCTGCTCATCATAGAGTAACCTCTGCTCATCATAGAGTAACCTCTGCTCAACATAGAGTAACCTCTGCTCATCATAGAATAACCTCTGCTCATCATAGAGTAACCTCTGCTCATTCATAGCGTAACCTCTGCTCATCATAGAGTAACCTCTGCTCATCATAGAGTAACCTCTGCTCATCATAGAGTAACCTCTGCTCATCATAGAATAACCTCTGCTCATCATAGAATAACCTCTGCTCATCATAGAGTAACCTCTGCTCATCATAGAATAACCTCTGCTCATCATAGAGTAACCTCTGCTCATTCATAGAGTAACCTCTGCTCATCATAGAGTAACCTCTGCTCATCATAGAATAACCTCTGCTCATCATAGAATAACCTCTGCTCATCATAGAGTAACCTCTGCTCATCATAGAATAACCTCTGCTCATCATAGAGTAACCTCTGCTCATCATAGAGTAACCTCTGCTCATCATAGAATAACCTCTGCTCATTCATAGAGTAACCTCTGCTCATCATAGAATAACCTCTGCTCATTCATAGAGTAACCTCTGCTCATTCATAGAGTAACCTCTGCTCATCATAGAATAACCTCTGCTCATCATAGAATAACCTCTGCTCATCATAGAGTAACCTCTGCTCATCATAGAGTAACCTCTGCTCATCATAGAGTAACCTCTGCTCATCATAGAGTAACCTCTGCTCATCATAGAGTAACCTCTGCTCATCATAGAGTAACCTCTGCTCATCATAGAGTAACCTCTGCTCATCATAGAATAACCTCTGCTCATCATAGAGTAACCTCTGCTCATTGATAGAGTAACCTCTGCTCATCATAGAATAACCTCTGCTCATCATAGAGTAACCTCTGCTCATTCATAGAGTAACCTCTGCTCATTCATAGAGTAACCTCTGCTCATTCATAGAGTAACCTCTGCTCATCATAGAGTAACCTCTGCTCATCATAGAGTAACCTCTGCTCATTCATAGAGTAACCTCTGCTCATTCATAGAGTAACCTCTGCTCATTCATAGAGTAACCTCTGCTCATTCATAGAGTAACCTCTGCTCATTCATAGAGTAACCTCTGCTCATCATAGAGTAACCTCTGCTCATCATAGAATAACCTCTGCTCATCATAGAGTAACCTCTGCTCATCATAGAGTAACCTCTGCTCATCATAGAGTAACCTCTGCTCATCATAGAGTAACCTCTGCTCATCATAGAGTAACCTCTGCTCATCATAGAGTAACCTCTGCTCATCATAGAATAACCTCTGCTCATCATAGAGTAACCTCTGCTCATTGATAGAGTAACCTCTGCTCATCATAGAGTAACCTCTGCTCATTCATAGAGTAACCTCTGCTCATCATAGAATAACCTCTGCTCATCATAGAGTAACCTCTGCTCATTCATAGAGTAACCTCTGCTCATTCATAGAGTAACCTCTGCTCATCATAGAGTAATCTCTGCTCATTCATAGAGTAACCTCTGCTCATCATAGAGTAATCTCTGCTCATTCATAGAGTAACCTCTGCTCATTCATAGAGTAACCTCTGCTCATTCATAGAGTAACCTCTGCTCATTCATATAGTAACCTCTGCTCATCATAGAATAACCTCTGCTCATCATAGAGTAACCTCTGCTCATTCATAGAGTAACCTCTGCTCATCATAGAATAACCTCTGCTCATCATAGAGTAACCTCTGCTCATTCATAGAGTAACCTCTGCTCATCATAGAGTAACCTCTGCTCATTCATAGAGTAACCTCTGCTCATTCATAGAGTAACCTCTGCTCATCAGAGAATAACCTCTGCTCATCATAGAATAACCTCTGCTCATCATAGAGTAACCTCTGCTCATTCATAGAGTAACCTCTGCTCATCATAGAGTAACCTCTGCTCATCATAGAGTAACCTCTGCTCATCATAGAGTAACCTCTGCTCATCATAGAATAACCTCTGCTCATCATAGAATAACCTCTGCTCATCATAGAATAACCTCTGCTCATCATAGAGTAACCTCTGCTCATTCATAGAGTAACCTCTGCTCATCATAGAGTAACCTCTGCTCATTCATAGAGTAACCTCTGCTCATTCATAGAGTAACCTCTGCTCATCATAGAGTAACCTCTGCTCATCATAGAGTAACCTCTGCTCATCATAGAGTAACCTCTGCTCATCATAGAGTAACCTCTGCTCATTCATAGAGTAACCTCTGCTCATCATAGAGTAACCTCTGCTCATCATAGAGTAACCTCTGCTCATTCATAGAGTAACCTCTGCTCATCATAGAGTAACCTCTGCTCATCATAGAGTAACCTCTGCTCATCATAGAGTAACCTCTGCTCATCATAGAGTAACCTCTGCTCATTCATAGAGTAACCTCTGCTCATCATAGAGTAACCTCTGCTCATCATAGAGTAACCTCTGCTCATTCATAGAGTAACCTCTGCTCATTCATAGAGTAACCTCTGCTCATCATAGAGTAACCTCTGCTCATCATAGAGTAACCTCTGCTCATCATAGAGTAACCTCTGCTCATCATAGAGTAACCTCTGCTCATCATAGAATAACCTCTGCTCATCATAGAGTAACCTCTGCTCATCATAGAGTAACCTCTGCTCATCATAGAGTAACCTCTGCTCATCATAGAGTAACCTCTGCTCATCATAGAGTAACCTCTGCTCATTCATAGAGTAACCTCTGCTCATCATAGAGTAACCTCTGCTCATCATAGAGTAACCTCTGCTCATCATAGAGTAACCTCTGCTCATAAGGCTTCTTTGATCACATGTTGTAAGGATGACAATCACATCTGCTTCTCTCATTTTTATGCTGGAGGAAACCTTCTACCCACGCCAACTACAGTTTATGCTGTGTTGGTTTATGAGATGTCGTGTCACAGATTTGCTGGAGAAAGCGTTGCTTTGTGCTTGGTGTTGTTGTGGAGCTTTCCTGTTGTCTTGTTTCCTCCCTGCTCTTGTTTTCCTCCTTATCACTTTTTGTGTTATACCTCTGTGTGTGCTGTGTGACGGAGTTTTGGTTTCTCCTGTTTGTCTATTTCTGTGGGTTAAGTCATACTCCTGTCCCGGCCTCCCTAGGAGACAAGGAGGGAGTATAAAATCACAGCTGGTCAGGAGCAGGGCGAGGACGGAGACTCAGGCATCTCCACCATTAGGTGTATTCCTGAGATTAGGGATAGAACAGGACCCCCTAGTTTGAGGCTAAGCTTAGAAGCCCCAGTTTGCTTCTATCCCCATTATTTGGGTAAAACTTTGGTGCCGTGGAACAATCTGTTCTCCCCATTTAGGAGGAGCCGCACTTGTGCACACAATGTCTTTGTTTGTCAGGAGGACATGCGGCGTCTCGTCTCCTAAAGTGTCCATTTTGGTGTCTTTTTGGTCATTTTTCAATGACTTTTTAGGCCGCTCAACAACCAGAGTCATTACAGAAGGAAACAAGGAGGAAATCAGCCACATTTCAGCAGAACGGGGGGCGAAGGCTGCAAAATCTACTGATGTGGCCGCAGGATAAACCTTACACCGGCTTCCCACAGAATGACTCCCGGAGCGGGGTCCTCTGTGCTGCCTTTATTTGGGGGGGTGTACGGGGGCGGCCTCCGTTCTGACCTCAGGATAAGTCATATAAATACATTTTCTTCTGGTGATGAAATTCTGCAGCGAGGACCCTTCACTTCAGGATCAGAGATGAGGGAAATAACCTGAACTCCCCCGACAGCTGCTCCCGGGACCCCCGGGCAATAAGCAGAGAAGAGTCTTCATAGTAACATTGTATCCACACGTAGTGTATTTATAAAGAGAGCGCTGCTCCTGAGGCTGCAATCTCCTGCCCTCCTCAATAAGTAACATCTTCTCCCCTCCGCCGCCGTCACAAAGACGAGGAAACAGAAGATTCCATCACATACAGAATATCCTGGAGATTTTCGGGTCTGTCTTCAGCTGAGGACCCTCATGATGACACCCCCGACCCCTATGGGTGGTCACCCAGGTACCAGACTCCTGAACCACACACCTCTCCACTATATCAGGTGCACAGGATTTTCAGGATTGCGGGAAAGTTGGGTGACGTCCTTGTGCAGGTCGTACCTTGCTTTCCTGCCCCTCTGGCTGGGCAGTATATAATATGGCGGCCCCCTCAGACCCCAATCACAGGTTCGGAATTGAACTGACAATCTGGAGCATGGGCAAGGAACATGGAACGTATAGAAGTCAATTGGCACCATGACATACCTAGGTTCCCTCCAAAAAAAGGGAAGACCCTCAAAACTTCCAGAAGCATCAAAGAATTTCTACTAAGAAATTACAACAAGGCTCCATCAAACTGCCATCTCCCAGATAGCAAGTGGTTAAGGTTAGCACCTTTCCAAAATTGTGGGTAAACAACTTTGTTTCCAGCATTTGACACTCATTCACACTCCCCTGTGACAAGTAATAGGTGCGGGCAATATGAAAATCACACCTGAAACCAGATAAAAAGGGGAGAAGTTGATTCAGTCTCTGCATTGTGTGTCTGTGTGTGCCGCACTAAGCATGGAGATCAGAAAGAGGAGAAGACAACTGTCTGAGGACTGGAGAACCAAAAGTGTAGAAAAATATCAATAATCTCAAGGCTACAAGTCCATCTCCAGAGATCTTGATGTTCCTTTGTCCACGCTGCATAACATAATCAGGAAGTTTACAACCCATGGCGCTGTAGCTAATCTCCCTGGATGTGGATAGAAAAATTGATGAAAGGTTGTATCGCAGGATAGTCCGAATGGTGGATCAGCCTAATTCAAGGTCCAGAGAAATTCAAGCTGCGGCTCAGGGGGCATCTGTGTCAGCATGAACCATCTGTCCACATCTGAATTACATGAAATGCTAAGCAGGAGACCCAGGAGGACCCCACTGCTGACACAGAGACAGAAAAACGCTATGGAGGAGACCCAGGAGGACCCCACTACTGACACAGACAGAAAAAAGCCAAAATGTACGTGAGTAACCAAAATCCTTCTGGGAAAGTGTTTTGTGGACAGATGAGAGCAATATACAGCTTTCTGGTAAAGCACATCATTCTACTGTTTACCGAAAATATAATAAGGCCTACAAAGTAAAGATCACAGCACCTACAGTCACACATGGTGGAGGTCAGAGATGTTTGGGGTTGTTTTTCTGCCTCTGGCACTGGGGGTCTCCACTGTGTGCAAGGAACCATGAAATCTGAAGCTACACAGGGATTTTGGGTGGTAATGTAGTGTCCAGTGTCAGAAAGCTGGGGGTGCGTCCTAGGTCAGAGGTCTTCAGCAGGACAATGACCCCAAACACTTCAAGAAGCCCAAGAAATGGATGGAAACAAAGCGCTGGAGAGTTGTGAAGTGGCCGCAATGAGTCCAGATCTAAACCCCATTGACTTCTGGGGAGAGATCTGAAAATTGGGATAAGAGGAGAGAAGAGAAGACACCTTCAGATATGAGAGACCTGGAGACGTTTATAAAGCAGAGTCCGAGATTCCAGGTTAGAGGAGGAAGAAGCTGTGGACGGGTATAGGAGGCGACTGATGGAAGGGATTTATTCCAGAGAGTAAAGCGTAATCTGAGAGAAATATTTCATTTTCTGGATCAATTTCAAGGGCGCCAAAACTTTCAGCCATGGCTGTATATAGCAGGTGCACAGAGGCCTCCACATGCTCTGTACTGGGTGCAGGGTGTTTTCTTCTATGCACACACTTTTTTCAGAAGTTTAAAAACCATGAGTTTTGCAGAAGAAAATGCTTCTTCTTTGGGAAGTTTTGGGAAAGTTTTTGTTTCCTGAAGCGATGTTGCATTTTTTTATGAAGCGTTACATGCTGCACTGACAACTTAGAAAAAAGAAGTAGCATTTCAGGAGTATAAAATATAATAGGAAATGTAAAAAAGAAATCATGCAAGCAAAACTAGCCACTTAAAGAAAAATCACCAAGGATATTAAAATAAATCCCAAAATCTTTTCTAAATACATTAATGCCAAAAGGAAAACAAAGGATAGTATCGGCCCCTTAAAATATAATAACAAGTTAGTTATAGAGGACAAAGAAAAGACTGAGATATTAAACAGGCAATTTTGATTGGTGTTCACTGATTGCTCCAGGGGTCATTCAACAAGTCAAAAATCAAATTTCCCCTAATATAATTAATTCAACACAAGAAGAAGTACGCCTACGTCCTGAGTAAATTAAACATTGACAATCACCAGGGCCAGATGGCATTCATCCACGGATATTGAGGGACTTGAGCTCCGTAATCGACAGAGACCGCTGTATCTCATCTTTTTAGACTCGCTTGTAACAGGGTTGGTACCTCAGGATTGGAGGATTGCTGATGTGGTACCGATATTTAAGAAAGGTAAGAGGATAGATCCAGGCAACTACCGTCCAGTAAGCCTGACATCAGTAGTATGCAAAGTTTTGAGGGCATTTTAAGGGATGACATGCAAAAATATATTTGGGACATTATGTGAGAACTTCTAGGATTTCTTCTTTATTCAAATAAACTATTTTTTCCAGTGTCTGTGTTTTTTTAAACTCTACACTTCCCTGGTTAGTAATGGGGGGTGTCTGATAAAGTCCTCTCCATTACTAACCCCTGGGCTTGATGGCAGCTGTCACTACACATCTGACAATCACCCCACAAGTATTACCCAGATTGTCACCGCACCATGTCAACGAGGTAGAGCCAGGCAAAGTGCCAGAATTGGTGCATTTAATGGACGCGTCACTTCTGAGGTGGCTGCGGGCTGTTATTTTAAGGTTTGGAAGGGCCAAATATCCATGGGTCCTTACCAGCCTGATAATCCCAGCCTCCAGTTGTCTGCTTTACCTGCCTATTTATCAAAAATAGGGGGAGCCCACATAATGTTTTTTACATTTATTCCCTATCCATATTGGTTTGAAGGGCGATTGCTCTTATTTTGTCTCCTTTTGCAGCCCCTAGCCTTACTGCAACCATTTTACAGCTGTTTTTTTCCCTTTCTGCAGCTGCCCAGGAGCTGCCGAGCCACCACCCTACAGATGTGGGGGGCAGTGGTGCCTGTATCTCTCTGCTCCGGCTTGTCTTTAGTTAGATCAGTGATAAAAGCATTTTAGAAACTGATCTTAAGTTTTGATCACTCCACAATCGCCATTATAGATTCTGTATGATACACACTGCACACGGCCACCGTACTGCTCCATTTATCAAAACATATATACAACATTTACCTTTTCTTCACATTATTTCAATATCTTATTTGCTGACAAACAGTGGCCTGAATTCTATCCAATCTGTAACTCCCTATACAGATCACCCATCTTCTGTCTATTTCAACAGGAACACAAAAAGATTCAGCGGGGACTCCTACTTTCACTAATGGCCCTTCTCTCTGTCTTTTTCATGTCTTAAATTTTGAACCATATATGGTTTCCTTTCTGCTATAGCACGCTGCTGTTGGCATTCATCAACAAACACAATCCACCAATGTTACAATCCAACCCCACAGACCAATGACCAGCACAATCATAAATCCACACTTACACACTGATGCACACAGTTCACAAAGGCATAAGAACTGCCTCAGTTCTTTGGTCAGACTATTTAATACAAAATAACTCCCCCAGGAGGAAAAATAGATCAAACTCTCAGAAAGTAATGCAAGTGTAAGAATTAAGCTTCTTACCTTGTGCTGCAGCTACTATCATTACTTTCCCCCAGAGGATTGATTCTCACTCAAGATTTGGATGGTATAATGTCTGTCTGGGTCCCTGTATGTGACACCATGTTGTGAGTGAAATACACTCCTTCTATGCTCTTGGAACTCCAAATTAGTAAGATTTGTTTTACAAGCACTCGAGAAAATCATTGCAGCACACACGCTTTGTGGTGTACTAAAAGTTTCTGCTTTATTACTTCATGTGACCCGTTTATATAGTACCACAAACAAAGAAATAACAATGCACCAGTAAGAGCCGCAGGGGAGTGTGTAGAAATGTGAAACTTCCCGCCCATCAGTGTAAGCTGAACCCTAGGACATCATTCAGCTATAAGACAGGCAGGATTGTATTCTCTCACAATCAGTGTTATTACATATTATCGTCTCTCTTCATCTCATCTTCTTTATTATTATCACCATTGATATTATTATTAGTGTATTAGATATGATCCTCGTCTTCTTCCCATCTATAGTATTGTTACTGTTATTCCTGTGTATTACGTCTTTATTGGCTGAGATATTTCTCCTCTATAATTATGATCGCTGTTGATACTGTTGTGTATTACACACGATGACTCTCTTCCCGCCTCTATATTATTATTGTTACACCCGATCGTCTTCTCCTCGCGGCGCTCTGTGATGTCGCACGTCGTGTAGGTGTGCGCCAATCATCACTACACCTATATTATCATCACTGTTATTATTCCCCTGCATTGTGCATTATCTCCAGTGATGTGTGAGCGATATCAGCGCTGCGCAACGCTCCGAGAATCAGGACCATCGAGACGCGCAATGTCCAAAAGAGAAAGAGACAGATCTCGTCCCCGGCCCTCCCCGGAAGGGGGGGTGGCTACTGGGAAATGCTCGAGTCTCCCATTGACTTACATTATAATCGTTACTAGACTCGCTCCCATCCGAGCTCCTGACTCTGCTGGATACAAGTACCGCGCACCCGAGCATGGTAGTGCCCACTCATCACTAGTTACCAGTACTGAGCACCCGAGCATGGCAGTGCCCACTCATCACTAGTTACCAGTACTGAGCACCCGAGCATGGTAGTGCCCGCTCATCAGTAGTTACCAGTACAGAGCACCCGAGCATGGTAGTGCCCGCTCATCACTAGTTACCAGTACTGAGCACCCGAGCATGGCAGTGCCCACTCATCACTAGTTACCAGTACTGAGCACCCGAGCATGGTAGTGGCCCGCTCATCAGTAGTTACCAGTACTGAGCACCCGAGCATGGTAGTGCCCGCTCATCACTAGTTACCAGTACTGAGCCACCCGAGCATGGCAGTGCCCACTCATCACTAGTTACCAGTACTGAGCACCCGAGCATGGTAGTGCCCGCTCATCACTAGTTACCAGTACTGAGCACACCGAGCATGGTAGTGCCCGCTCATCACTAGTTACCAGTACTGAGCACCCGAGCATGGTAGTGCCCGCGTCATCACTAGTTACCAGTACTGAGCACCCGAGCATGGTAGTGCCCGCTCATCAGTAGTTACCAGTACTGAGCACCCGAGCATGTAGTGCCCCGCTCATCAGTAGTTACCAGTACTGAGCACCCGAGCATGGTAGTGCCCGCTCATCACTAGTTACCAGTACTGAGCACCGAGCATGGCAGTGCCCCGCTCATCACTAGTTACCAGTACTGAGCACCCGAGCATGGCAGTGCCCCACTCATCACTAGTTACCAGTACTGAGCACCCGAGCATGGTAGTGCCCGCTCATCACTAGTTACCAGTACTGAGCACCCGAGCATGGTAGTGCCCGCTCATCACTAGTTACCAGTACTGAGCACACCCGAGCATGGTAGTCGCCCGCTCATCACTAGTTACCAGTACTGAGCACCCGAGCATGGCAGTGCCCACTCATCACTAGTTACCAGTACTGAGCAATCGAGCATGGTAGCTCCCGCTCATCACTAGTTACCAGTACTGAGCACCTGAGCATGATAGTGCCCACTCATCACTAGTTACCAGTACTAAGCACCCGAGCATGGCAGTGCCCCGCTCATCACTAGTTACCAGTACTGAGCACCCGAGCATGATAGTGCCCACTCATCACTAGTTACCAGTACTGAGCACCCGAGCATGGCAGTGCCCACTCATCACTAGTTACCAGTACTGAGCACCTGAGCATGGCAGTGCCCCGCTCATCACTAGTTACCAGTACTGAGCACCCCGAGCATGGTAGTGCCCGCTCATCACTAGTTACCAGTACTGAGCACCCGAGCATGGTAGTGCCCGCTCATCACTAGTTACCAGTACTGAGCACCTGAGCATGGTAGTGCCTGCTCATCACTAGTTACGAGTACTGAGCACCTGAGCATGGTAGTGCCCGCTCATCACTAGTTACTAGTACTGAGCACCTGAGCATGGTAGTGCCCGCTCATCACTAGTTACCAGTACTGAGCACCTGAGCATGGTAGTGCCCGCTCATCACTAGTTACCAGTACTGAGCACCCGAGCATGGCAGTGCCCACTCATCACTAGTTACCAGTACTGAGCAATCGAGCATGGTAGTTCCCGCTCATCACTAGTTACCAGTACTGAGCACCTGAGCATGATAGTGCCCGCTCATCACTAGTTACCAGTACTAAGCACCCGAGCATGGCAGTGCCCGCTCATCACTAGTTACCAGTACTGAGCACCCGAGCATGATAGTGCCCACTCATCACTAGTTACCAGTACTAAGCACCCGAGCATGGCAGTGCCCGCTCATCACTAGTTACCAGTACTGAGCACCTGAGCATGATAGTGCCCACTCATCACTAGTTACCAGTACTGAGCACCCGAGCATGGCAGTGCCCGCTCATCACTAGTTACCAGTACTGAGCACCCGAGCATGGTAGTGCCCGCTCATCACTAGTTACCAGTACTGAGCACCCGAGCATGGCAGTGCCCACTCATCACTAGTTACCAGTACTGAGCACCCGAGCATGGTAGTGCCCGCTCATCACTAGTTACCAGTACTGAGCACCTAAGCATGGTAGTGCCCGCTCATCACTAGTTACCAGTACAGAGCACCTGAGCATGGTAGTGCTCACTCATCACTAGTTACCAGTATTGAGCACCCGAGCATGACAGTGCCCGCTCATCACTAGTTACCAGTACTGAGCACCCGAGCATGGTAGTGCCCGCTCATCACTAGTTACCAGTACAGAGCACCTGAGCATGGTAGTGCCCGCTCATCACTAGTTACCAGTACTGAGCACCTGAGCATGGTAGTGCTCACTCATCACTAGTTACTAGTACTGAGCACCTGAACATGGTAGTGCCCGCTCATCACTAGTTACCAGTACTGAGCACCTGAGCATGGTAGTGCCCGCTCATCACTAGTTACCAGTACTGAACACCTGAGCATGGTAGTCCCCGCTCATCACTAGTTACCAGTACTGAGCACCTGAGCATGGTAGTGCCCGCTCATCACTAGTTACCAGTACTGAGCACCTGAGCATGGTAGTGCCCGCTCATCACTAGTTACCAGTACTGAGCACCCGAGCATGACAGTGCCCGCTCATCACTAGTTACCAGTACTGAGCACCCGAGCATGGTAGTGCCCGCTCATCACTAGTTACGAGTACTGAGCACCCGAGCATGGTAGTGCCCGCTCATCACTAGTTATCAGTACTGAGCACCCAAGCATGGTAGTCCCCGCTCATCACTAGTTAACAGTACTGAGCACCCGAGCATGGTAGTGCCCGCTCATCACTAGTTACCAGTACTGAGCACCCAAGCATGGTAGTCCCCGCTCATCACTAGTTAACAGTACTGAGCACCCGAGCATGGTAGCGCCCGCTCATCACTAGTTACCAGAACTGAGCACCCGAGCATGGTAGTGCCCGCTCATCCCTAGTTACCAGTACTGAGCACCCGAGCATGGTAGTGCTCACTCATCACTAGTTACCAGTACTGAGCACCTAAGCATGGTAGTGCCCGCTCATCACTAGTTACCAGTACAGAGCACCTGAGCATGGTAGTGCTCACTCATCACTAGTTACCAGTATTGAGCACCCGAGCATGACAGTGCCCGCTCATCACTAGTTACCAGTACTGAGCACCCGAGCATGGTAGTGCCCGCTCATCACTAGTTACCAGTACAGAGCACCTGAGCATGGTAGTGCCCGCTCATCACTAGTTACCAGTACTGAGCACCTGAGCATGGTAGTGCTCACTCATCACTAGTTACTAGTACTGAGCACCTGAACATGGTAGTGCCCGCCTCATCACTAGTTACCAGTACTGAGGCACCTGAGCATGGTAGTGCCCGCTCATCACTAGTTACCAGTACTGAACACCTGAGCATGGTAGTCCCCCGCTCATCACTAGTTACCAGTACTGAGCACCTGAGCATGGTAGTGCCCGCTCATCACTAGTTACCAGTACTGAGCACCTGAGCATTGGTAGTGCCCGCTCATCACTAGTTACCAGTACTGAGCACCCGAGCATGACAGTGCCCGCTCATCACTAGTTACCAGTACTGAGCACCCGAGCATGGTAGTGCCCGCTCATCACTAGTTACGAGTACTGAGCACCCGAGCATGGTAGTGCCCGCTCATCACTAGTTATCAGTACTGAGCACCCAAGCATGGTAGTCCCCGCTCATCACTAGTTAACAGTACTGAGCACCCGAGCATGGTAGTGCCCGCTCATCACTAGTTACCAGTACTGAGCACCCAAGCATGGTAGTCCCCGCTCATCACTAGTTAACAGTACTGAGCACCCGAGCATGGTAGCGCTCCGCTCATCACTAGTTACCAGAACTGAGCACCCGAGCATGGTAGTGCCCGCTCATCCCTAGTTACCAGTACTGAGCACCCGAGCATGGTAGTGCTCACTCATCACTAGTTACCAGTACTGAGCACCTGAGCATGGTAGTGCCCGCTCATCACTAGTTACCAGTACTGAGCACCTGAGCATGGTAGTGCCCGCTCATCACTAGTTACCAGTACTGAGCACCCGAGCATGGTAGTGCTCACTCATCACTAGTTACCAGTACTGAGCACCTGAGCATGGTAGTGCCCGCTCATCACTAGTTACCAGTACTGAGCACCTGAGCATGGTAGTGCTCGCTCATCACTAGTTACCAGTACTGAGCACCTGAGCATGGTAGTGCCCGTTCATCACTAGTTACCAGTACTGAGCACCTGAGCATGGTAGTGCCCGCTCACCACTAGTTACGAGTACTGAGCACCCGAGCATGGTAGTGCCCGCTCATCACTAGTTACCAGTACTGAGCACCTGAGCATTGTAGTGCCCGCTCATCACTAGTTACCAGTACTGAGCACCCGAGCATGGTAGTGCCCGCTCATCACTAGTTACCAGTACTGAGCACCCGAGCATGGTAGTGCCCGCTCATCACTAGTTACCAGTACTGAGCACCTGAGCATGGTAGTGCCCGCTCATCACTAGTTACGAGTACAGAGCACCCGAGCATGGTAGTGCCCGCTTATCACTAGTTACCAGTACTGAGCACCCGAGCATGGTAGTGCCCGCTCATCACTAGTTACCAGTACTGAGCACCTGAGCATGGTAGTGCTCATTCATCACTACTTACCAGTACTGAGCATGGTAGTGCCCGCTCATCACTAGTTACCAGTACTGAGCACCCGAGCATTGCAGTGCCCACTCATCACTAGTTACCAGTACTGAGCACCCGAGCATGGCAGTGCCCACTCATCACTAGTTACCAGTACTGAGCACCCGATAATGGTAGTGCCCGCTCATCACTAGTTACCAGTACTGAGCACCTGAGCATGGTAGTGCCCGATCATCACTAGTTACCAGTACTGAGCACCCGAGCATGGTAGTGCCCACTCATCACTAGTTACAAGTACTGAGCACCCGAGCATGGTAGCACCCGCTCATCACTAGTTACTAGTACCGAGCACCTGAGCATGGTAGTGCCCGCTCATCACTAGTTACCAGTACTGAGCACCTGAGCATGGTAGTGCCCGATCATCACTAGTTACCAGTACTGAGCACCCGAGCATGGTAGTGCCCACTCATCACTAGTTACAAGTACTGAGCACCCGAGCATGGTAGCACCCGCTCATCACTAGTTACCAGTACCGAGCACCCGAGCATGGTAGTGCCCGCTCATCACTAGTTACCAGTACTGAGCACCCGAGCATGGTAGTGCCCGCTCATCACTAGTTACCAGTACTGAGCACCCGAGCATGGTAGTGCTCACTCATCACTAGTTACTAGTACAGAGCATCCGAGCATGGTAGTGTCCGCTCATCACTAGTTACCAGTACTGAGCACCCAAGCATGGTAGTGCCCGCTCATCACTAGTTACCAGTACTGAGCACCCGAGCATGGTAATGCTCACTCATCACTAGTTACCAGTACTGAGCACCCGAGCATGGTAGTGCCCGCTCATCACTAGTTACTAGTACTGAGCACCCAAGCATGGTAGTGCCCGCTCATCACTAGTTACCAGTACTGAGCACCCGAGCATGGTAGTGCTCACTCATCACTAGTTACCAGTACTGAACACCCGAGCATGGTAGTGCCCGCTCATCACTAGTTACCAGCACTGAGCACCCGAGCATGGTAGTGCCCGCTCATCACTAGTTACCAGTACTGAGCACCCGAGCATGGTAGTGCCCGCTCATCACTAGTTACCAGTACTGAGCACCTGAGCATGGTAGTGCCCGCTCATCACTAGTTACCAGTACTGAGCACCCGAGCATGGTAGTGCCCGCTCATCACTAGTTACCAGTACTGAGCACCCGAGCATGGTAGTGCTCACTCATCACTAGTTACCAGTACTGAGCACCCGAGCATGGTAGTGCCCGCTCATCACTAGTTACTAGTACTGAGCACCCAAGCATGGTAGTGCCCGCTCATCACTAGTTACCAGTACTGAGCACCCGAGCATGGTAGTGCTCTCTCATCACTAGTTACCAGTACTGAGCACCCGAGCATGGTAGTGCCCGCTCATCACTAGTTACCAGTACTGAGCACCCGAGCATGGTAGTGCTCTCTCATCACTAGTTACCAGTACTGAGCACCCGAGCATGGTAGTGCCCGCTCATCACTAGTTACCAGTACTGACCACCCCGAGCATGGTAGTGCTCACTCATCACTAGTTACCAGTACTGAGCACCCGAGCATGGTAGTGCCCGCTCATCACTAGTTAACAGTACTGAGCACCTGAGCATGGTAGTGCTCACTCATCACTAGTTACCAGTACTGAGCACCTGAGCATGGTAGTGCCCGCTCATCACTAGTTACCAGTACTGAGCACCTGAGCATGGTAGTGCTCACTCATCACTAGTTACCAGTACTGAGCACCTGAGCATGGTAGTGCCCGCTCATCACTAGTTACCAGTACTGAGCACCTGAGCATGATAGTGCCCGCTCATCACTAGTTACCAGTACTGAGCACCCGAGCATGGTAGTGCCCGCTCCTCACTAGTTACCAGTACTGAGCACCCGAGCATGGTAGTGCCCGCTCATCACTAGTTACCAGTACTGAGCACCTGAGCATGGTAGTGCTCACTCATCACTAGTTACCAGTACTGAGCACCTGAGCATGGTAGTGCCCGCTCATCACTAGTTACCAGTACTGAGCACCTGAGCATGATAGTGCCCGCTCATCACTAGTTACCAGTACTGAGCACCCGAGCATGGTAGTGCCCGCTCATCACTAGTTACCAGTACTGAGCACCCGAGCATGGTAGTGCCCGCTCATCACTAGTTACCAGTACTGAGCACCCGAGCATGGTAGTGCCCGCTCATCACTAGTTACCAGTACTGAGCACCTGAGCATGGTAGTGCTCACTCATCACTAGTTACCAGTACTGAACACCCGAGCATGGTAGTGCTCACTCATCACTAGTTACCAGTACTGAGCACCCGAGCATGGTAGTGCCCGCTCATCACTAGTTACCAGTACTGAGCACCCGAGCATGGTAGTGCCCGCTCATCACTAGTTACCAGTACTGAGCACCTGAGCATGGTAGTGCCCGCTCATCACTAGTTACCAGTACTGAGCACCCGAGCATGGTAGTCCTCACTCATCACTAGTTACCAGTACTGAGCACCCGAGCATGGTAGTGCCCGCTCATCACTAGTTACTAGTACTGAGCACCCAAGCATGGTAGTGCTCACTCATCACTAGTTACCAGTACTGAGCACCTGAGCATGGTAGTCCCCGCTCATCACTAGTTACCAGTACTGAGCACCCGAGCATGGTAGTGCTCACTCATCACTAGTTACCAGTACTGAGCACCCGAGCATGGTAGTGCCCGCTCATCACTAGTTACCAGTACTAAGCACCCGAGCATGGTAGTGCTCACTCATCACTAGTTACCAGTACGGATCACCAGAGCATGGTAGTGCCCGCTCATCACTAGTTACCAGTACTGAGCACCTGAGCATGGTAGTGCTCACTCATCACTAGTTACCAGTACTGAACACCCGAGCATGGTAGTGCTCACTCATCACTAGTTACTAGTACTGAGCACCCAAGCATGGTAGTGCCCGCTCATCACTAGTTACCAGTACTGAGCACCCGAGCATGGTAGTGCTCACTCATCACTAGTTACCAGTACTGAACACCCAAGCATGGTAGTGCTCACTCATCACTAGTTACCAGTACTGAACACCCGAGCATGGTAGTGCCCGCTCATCACTAGTTACCAGTACTGAGCACCCGAGCATGGTAGTGCTCACTCATCACTAGTTACCAGTACTGAGCACCCGAGCATGGTAGTGCCCGCTCATCACTAGTTACCAGTACTGAGCACCCAAGCATGGTAGTGCCCGCTCATCACTAGTTACCAGTATTGAGCACCCGAGCATGGTAGTGCTCACTCATCACTAGTTACCAGTACTGAACACCCGAGCATGGTAGTGCCCGGTCATCACTAGTTACCAGTACTGAGCACCCGAGCATGGTAGTGCTCACTCATCACTAGTTACCAGTACTGAGCACCCGAGCATGGTAGTGCCCGCTCATCACTAGTTACCAGTACTGAGCACCCAAGCATGGTAGTGCCCGCTCATCACTAGTTACCAGTATTGAGCACCCGAGCATGGTAGTGCTCACTCATCACTAGTTACCAGTACTGAACACCCGAGCATGGTAGTGCTCACTCGTCACTAGTTACCAGTACTGAACACCCGAGCATGGTAGTGCCCGCTCATCACTAGTTACCAGTACTGAGCACCCGAGCATGGTAGTGCTCACTCATCACTAGTTACCAGTACTGAGCACCCGAGCATGGTAGTGCCCGCTCATCACTAGTTACCAGTACTGAGCACCCAAGCATGGTAGTGCCCGCTCATCACTAGTTACCAGTATTGAGCACCCGAGCATGGTAGTGCTCACTCATCACTAGTTACCAGTACTGAACACCCGAGCATGGTAGTGCTCACTCATCACTAGTTACCAGTACTGAACACCCGAGCATGGTAGTGCCCGCTCATCACTAGTTACCAGTACTGAGCACCCGAGCATGGTAGTGCTCACTCATCACTAGTTACCAGTACTGAGCACCCGAGCATGGTAGTGCCCGCTCATCACTAGTTACCAGTACTGAGCACCCGAGCATGGTAGTGCCCGCTCATCACTAGTTACCAGTACTGAACACCCGAGCATGGTAGTGCTCACTCATCACTAGTTACCAGTACTGAGCACCCGAGCATGGTAGTGCCCGCTCATCACTAGTTACCAGTACTGAGCACCTGAGCATGGTAGTGCCCGCTCATCACTAGTTACAAGTACTGAGCACCTGAGCATGGTAGTGCCCGCTCATCACTAGTTACAAGTACTGAGCACTCGAGCATGGTAGTCCCCGCTCATCACTAGTTACCAGTACTGAGCACCTGAGCATGGTAGTGCCCACTCATCACTAGTTACCAGTACTGAACACCCGAGCATGGTAGTGCCCACTCATCACTAGTTACCAGTACTGAGCACCCGAGCATGGTAGTGCCCGCTCATCACTAGTTACCAGTACTGAACACCCGAGCATGGTAGTGCCCGCTCATCACTAGTTACCAGTACTGAGCACCCGAGCATGGTAGTGCCCGCTCATCACTAGTTACCAGTACAGAGCACCTGAGCATGGTAGTGCCCGCTCATCACTAGTTACCAGTACTGAACCCCCGAGCATGGTAGTGCTCACTCATCACTAGTTACCAGTACTGAGCACCCGAGCATGGTAGTGCTCACTCATCACTAGTTAAGAGTACTGAGCACCCGAGTATGGTAGTGCTCACTCATCACTAGTTACCAGTACTGAGCACCCGAGCATGGTAGTGCCCGCTCATCACTAGTTACCAGTACTGAGCACCCGAGCATGGTAGTGCTCACTCATCACTAGTTACCAGTACTGAGCACCCGAGCATGGTAGTGCTCACTCATCACTAGTTACCAGTACTGAGCACCCGAGCATGGTAGTGCCCGCTCATCACTAGTTACCAGTACTGAGCACCTGAGCATGGTAGTGGCCGCTCATCACTAGTTACCAGTACTGAGCACCTGAGCATGATAGTGCCCACTCATCACTAGTTACCAGTACTGAGCACCCGAGCATGGCAGTGCCCGCTCATCACTAGTTACCAGTACTGAGCACCCGAGCATGGTAGTGCCCACTCATCACTAGTTACCAGTACTGAGCACCCGAGCATGGCAGTGCCCGCTCATCACTAGTTACCAGTACTGAGCACCCGAGCATGGTAGTGCCCGCTCATCACTAGTTACCAGTACTGAGCACCCGAGCATGGCAGTGCCCACTCATCACTAGTTACCAGTACTGAGCACCCGAGCATGGTAGTGCCCGCTCATCACTAGTTACCAGTACTGAGCACCTAAGCATGGTAGTGCCCGCTCATCACTAGTTACCAGTACTGAGCACCCGAGCATAGTAGTGCCCGCTCATCACTAGTTACCAGTACTGAGCACCTGAGCATGGTAGTGCTCACTCATCACTAGTTACCAGTACTGAGCACCCGAGCATGGTAGTGCCCGCTCATCACTAGTTACAAGTACTGAGCACCTGAGCATGGTAGTGCCCGATCATCACTAGTTACCAGTACTGAACACCCGAGCATGGTAGTGCCCGCTCATCACTAGTTACCAGTACCGAGCACCCGAGCATGGCAGTGCTCGCTCATCACTAGTTACCAGTACCGAGCACCCGAGCATGGTAGTGCCCACTCATCACTAGTTACCAGTACTGAGCACCTGAGCATGGTAGTGCTCGCTCATCACTAGTTACCAGTACTGAGCACCCGAGCATGGTAGTGCCCGCTCATCACTAGTTACCAGTACTGAGCACCCGAGCATGGTAGTGCTCACTCATCACTAGTTACCAGTACTGAGCACCCGAGCATGGTAGTGCCCCCTCATCACTAGTTACCAGTACTGAGCACCTGAGCATGGTAGTGCCCGCTCATCACTAGTTACCAGTACTGAGCACCTAAGCATGGTAGTGCCCGCTCATCACTAGTTACCAGTACTGAGCACCCGAGCATGGTAGTGCTCACTCATCACTAGTTACCAGTACTGAGCACCCGAGCATGGTAGTGCCCGCTCATCACTAGTTACCAGTACTGAGCACCTGAGCATGGTAGTGCTCACTCATCACTAGTTACCAGTACTGAGCACCCGAGCATGGTAGTGCCCGCTCATCACTAGTTACAAGTACTGAGCACCTGAGCATGGTAGTGCCCGATCATCACTAGTTACCAGTACTGAACACCCGAGCATGGTAGTGCCCGCTCATCACTAGTTACCAGTACCGAGCACCCGAGCATGGCAGTGCTCGCTCATCACTAGTTACCAGTACCGAGCACCCGAGCATGGTAGTGCCAACTCATCACTAGTTACCAGTGCTGAGCACCTGAGCATGGTAGTGCTCGCTCATCACTAGTTACCAGTACTGAGCACCCGAGCATGGTAGTGCCCGCTCATCACTAGTTACCAGTACTGAGCACCCGAGCATGGTAGTGCTCACTCATCACTAGTTACCAGTACTGAGCACCCGAGCATGGTAGTGCCCCCTCATCACTAGTTACCAGTACTGAGCACCTGAGCATGGTAGTGCCCGCTCATCACTAGTTACCAGTACTGAGCACCCGAGCATGGTAGTGCACGCTCATCACTAGTTACCAGTACTGAGCACCTGAACATGGTACTGCTCACTCATCACTAGTTACCAGTACTGAGCACCCGAGCATGGTAGTGCCCGCTCATCACTAGTTACCAGTACAGAGCACCTGAGCATGGTAGTGCTCACTCATCACTAGTTACCAGTACTGAGCACCCGAGCATGACAGTGCCCGCTCATCACTAGTTACCAGTACTGAGCACCCGAGCATGGTAGTGCCCGCTCATCACTAGTTACCAGTAAAGAGCACCTGAGCATGGTAGTGCTCACTCATCACTAGTTACTAGTACTGAGCACCTGAACATGGTAGTGCCCGCTCATCACTAGTTACCAGTACTGAGCACCTGAGCATGGTAGTGCCCGCTCATCACTAGTTACCAGTACTGAGCACCCGAGCATGACAGTGCCCGCTCATCACTAGTTACCAGTACTGAGCAACCGAGAATGGTAGTGCCCGCTCATCACTAGTTACCAGTACTGAGCACCCAAGCATGGTAGTCCCCGCTCATCACTAGTTACCAGTACTGAGCACCCGAGCATGGTAGTGCCCGCTCATCACTAGTTACCAGAACTGAGCACCCGAGCATGGTAGTGCCCGCTCATCCCTAGTTACCAGTACTGAGCACCCGAGCATGGTAGTGCTCACTCATCACTATTTACCAGTTCTGAGCACCTGAGCATGGTAGTGCCCGCTCATCACTAGTTACCAGTACTGAGCACCCGAGCATGGTAGTGCTCACTCATCACTAGTTACCAGTACTGAGCACCTGAGCATGGTAGTGCCCGCTCATCACTAGTTACCAGTACTGAGCACCTGAGCATGGTAGTGCTCGCTCATCACTAGTTACCAGTACTGAGCACCTGAGCATGGTAGTGCCCGTTCATCACTAGTTACCAGTACTGAGCACCTGAGCATGGTAGTGCCCGCTCATCACTAGTTACGAGTACTGAGCACCCGAGCATGGTAGTGCCCGCTCATCACTAGTTACCAGTACTGAGCACCCGAGCATTGTAGTGCCCGCTCATCACTAGTTACCAGTACTGAGCACCCGAGCATGGTAGTGCCCGCTCATCACTAGTTACCAGTACAGAGCACCTGAGCATGGTAGTGCCCGCTCATCACTAGTTACCATACTGAGCACCCGAGCATGGTAGTGTCCGCTCATCACTAGTTACCAGTACTGAGCACCCGAGCATGGTAGTGCCCGCTCATCACTAGTTACCAGTACAGAGCACCTGAGCATGGTAGTGCCCGCTCATCACTAGTTACCAGTACTGAGCACCCGAGCATGGTAGTGCCCGCTCATCACTAGTTACCAGTACTGAGCACCCGAGCATGGTAGTGCTCGCTCATCACTAGTTACTAGTACAGAGCATCCGAGCATGGTAGTGCCCGCTCATCACTAGTTACCAGTACTGAGCACCCAAGCATGTTAGTGCCCGCTCATCACTAGTTACCAGTACTGAGCACCCCGAGCATGGTAGTGCCCGCTCATCACTAGTTACTAGTACTGAGCACCCAAGCATGGTAGTGCCCGCTCATCACTAGTTACCAGTACTGAGCACCCGAGCATGGTAGTGCTCACTCATCACTAGTTACCAGTACTGAACACCCGAGCATGGTAGTGCCCGCTCATCACTAGTTACCAGCACTGAGCACCCGAGCATGGTAGTGCCCGCTCATCACTAGTTACCAGTACTGAGCACCCGAGCATGGTAGTGCCCGCTCATCACTAGTTACCAGTACTGAGCACCTGAGCATGGTAGTGCCCGCGCATCACTAGTTAACAGTACTGAGCACCCGAGCATGGTAGTGCTCACTCATCACTAGTTACCAGTACTGAGCACCCGAGCATGGTAGTGCCCGCTCATCACTAGTTACTAGTACTGAGCACAAAAGCATGGTAGTGCCCGCTCATCACTAGTTACCAGTACTGAGCACCCGAGCATGGTAGTGCTCTCTCATCACTAGTTACCAGTACTGAACACCCGAGCATGGTAGTGCTCACTCATCACTAGTTACCAGTACTGAGCACCCGAGAATGGTAGTGCTCACTCATCACTAGTTACCAGTACTGAGCACCTGAGCATGGTAGTGCCCGCTCATCACTAGTTACCAGTACTGAGCACCTGAGCATGGTAGTGCTCACTCATCACTAGTTACCAGTACTGAGCACCTGAGCATGGTAGTGCCCGCTCATCACTAGTTACCAGTACTGAGCACCCGAGCATGGTAGTGCCCGCTCATCACTAGTTACCAGTACTGAGCACCTGAGCATGGTAGTGCCCGCTCATCACTAGTTACCAGTACTGAGCACCTGAGCATGATAGTGCCCGCTCATCACTAGTTACAAGTACAGAGCACCCGAGCATGGTAGTGCCCGCTCATCACTAGTTACCAGTACTGAGCACCCGAGCATGGTAGTGCCCGCTCATCACTAGTTACCAGTACTGAGCACCTGAGCATGGTAGTGGCCGCTCATCACTAGTTACCAGTACTGAGCACCTGAGCATGGTAGTGCTCACTCATCACTAGTTACTAGTACTGAGTACCCAAGCATGGTAGTGCCCGCTCATCACTAGTTACCAGTACTGAGCACCCGAGCATGGTAGTGCTCACTCATCACTAGTTACCAGTACTGAACACCCGAGCATGGTAGTGCCCGCTCATCACTAGTTACCAGCACTGAGCACCCGAGCATGGTAGTGCCCGCTCATCACTAGTTACCAGTACTGAGCACCCGAGCATGGTAGTGCCCGCTCATCACTAGTTACCAGTACTGAGCACCTGAGCATGGTAGTGCCCGCGCATCACTAGTTACCAGTACTGAGCACCCGAGCATGGTAGTGCTCGCTCATCACTAGTTACCAGTACTGAGCACCCGAGCATGGTAGTGCCCGCTCATCACTAGTTACTAGTACTGAGCACAAAAGCATGGTAGTGCCCGCTCATCACTAGTTACCAGTACTGAGCACCCGAGCATGGTAGTGCTCTCTCATCACTAGTTACCAGTACTGAACACCCGAGCATGGTAGTGCTCACTCATCACTAGTTACCAGTACTGAGCACCCGAGAATGGTAGTGCTCACTCATCACTAGTTACCAGTACTGAGCACCTGAGCATGGTAGTGCCCGCTCATCACTAGTTACCAGTACTGAGCACCTGAGCATGGTAGTGCTCACTCATCACTAGTTACCAGTACTGAGCACCTGAGCATGGTAGTGCCCGCTCATCACTAGTTACCAGTACTGAGCACCCGAGCATGGTAGTGCCCGCTCATCACTAGTTACCAGTACTGAGCACCCGAGCATGGTAGTGCCCGCTCATCACTAGTTACCAGTACTGAGCACCTGAGCATGATAGTGCCCGCTCATCACTAGTTACAAGTACAGAGCACCCGAGCATGGTAGTGACCGCTCATCACTAGTTACCAGTACTGAGCACCCGAGCATGGTAGTGCCCGCTCATCACTAGTTACCAGTACTGAGCACCTGAGCATGGTAGTGGCCGCTCATCACTAGTTACCAGTACTGAGCACCTGAGCATGGTAGTGCTCACTCATCACTAGTTACCAGTACTGAGCACCCGAGCATGGTAGTGCTCGCTCATCACTAGTTACCAGAACTGAGCACCCGAGCATGGTAGTGCCCGCTCATCACTAGTTACCAGTACTGAGCACCTGAGCATGGTAGTGCTCACTCATCACTAGTTACCAGTACTGAACACCCGAGCATGGTAGTGCTCACTCATCACTAGTTACCAGTACTGAGCACCCGAGCATGGTAGTGCCCGCTCATCACTAGTTACCAGTACTGAGCACCCGAGCATGGTAGTGCCCGCTCATCACTAGTTACCAGTACTGAGCACCCGAGCATGGTAGTGCCCGCTCATCACTAGTTACCAGTACTGAGCACCCGAGCATGGTAGTGCTCGCTCATCACTAGTTACCAGTACTGAGCACCCGAGCATGGTAGTGCCCGCTCATCACTAGTTACCAGTACTGAGCACCCGAGCATGGTAGTGCCCGCTCATCACTAGTTACTAGTACTGAGCACCTGAGCATGGTAGTGCCCGCTCATCACTAGTTACCAGTACTGAGCACCAGAGCATGGTAGTGCCCGCTCATCACTAGTTACCAGTACTGAGCACCTGAGCATGGTAGTGCCCGCTCATCACTAGTTACCAGTACTGAGCACCCGAGCATGGTAGTGCTCACTCATCACTAGTTACCAGTACTGAGCACCCGAGCATGGTAGTGCCCGCTCATCACTAGTTACCAGTACTGAGCACCTGAGCATGGTAGTGCTCACTCATCACTAGTTACCAGTACTGAGCACCTGAGCATGGTAGTGCCCGCTCATCACTAGTTACAAGTACTGAGCACTCGAGCATGGTAGTGCCCACTCATCACTAGTTACCAGTACTGAGCACCCGAGCATGGTAGTGCCCGCTCATCACTAGTTACCAGTACTGAGCACCCGAGCATGGTAGTGCCCGCTCATCACTAGTTACCAGTACTGAGCACCCGAGCATGGTAGTGCCCGCTCATCACTAGTTACCAGTACTGAGCACCCGAGCATGGTAGTGCCCGCTCATCACTAGTTACCAGTACTGAGCACCTGAGCATGGTAGTGCCCGCTCATCACTAGTTACTAGTACTGAGCACCCAAGCATGGTAGTGCCCGCTCCTCACTAGTTACCAGTACTGAGCACCCGAGCATGGTAGTGCTCACTCATCACTAGTTACCAGTACTGAGCACCCGAGCATGGTAGTGCCCGCTCATCACTAGTTACTAGTACTGAGCACCCAAGTATGGTAGTGCCCGCTCATCACTAGTTACCAGTACTGAGCACCTGAGCATGGTAGTGCCCGCTCATCACTAGTTACTAGTACTGAGCACCCGAGCATGGTAGTGCTCACTCATCACTAGTTACCAGTACTGAACACCCGAGCATGGTAGTGCTCACTCATCACTAGTTACCAGTACTGAGCACCCGAGCATGGTAGTGCCCGCTCATCACTAGTTACCAGTACTGAGCACCCGAGCATGGTAGTGCTCACTCATCACTAGTTACCAGTATTGAGCACCCGAGCATGGTAGTGCTCACTCATCACTAGTTACCAGTACTGAGCACCCGAGCATGGTAGTGCCCGCTCATCACTAGTTACCAGTACTGAGCACCTGAGCATGGTAGTGGCCGCTCATCACTAGTTACCAGTACTGAGCACCTGAGCATGGTAGTGCCCGTTCATCACTAGTTACCAGTACTGAGCACCTGAGCATGGTAGTGCCCGCTCATCACTAGTTACCAGTACTGAGCACCCGAGCATGGTAGTGCTCACTCATCACTAGTTACCAGTACTGAGCACCTGAGCATGGTAGTCCCCGCTCATCACTAGTTACTAGTACTGAGCACCTGAGCATGGTAGTGCCTGCTCATCACTAGTTACCAGTACTGAGCACCTGAGCATGGTAGTGCCCGCTCATCACTAGTTACCAGTACTGAGCACCTGAGCATGGTAGTGCCTGCTCATCACTAGTTACCAGTACTGAGCACCTGAGCATGGTAGTGTCCGCTCATCACTAGTTACCAGTACCGAGCACCCGAGCATGGTAGTGCCCGCTCATCACTAGTTACCAGTACTGAGCACCTGAGCATGGTAGTGCCCGCTCATCACTAGTTACCAGTACTGAGCACCTGAGCATGGTAGTGCCCGCTCATCACTAGTTACCAGTACTGAGCACCTGAGCATGGTAGTGCCCGCTCATCACTAGTTACCAGTGCTGAGCACCTGAGCATGGTAGTGCCCGCTCATCACTAGTTACCAGTACTGAGCACCCGAGCATGGTAGTGCTCACTCATCACTAGTTACCAGTACTGAGCACCTGAGCATGGTAGTGCCCGCTCATCACTAGTTACCAGTACTGAGCCCCCGAGCATGGTAGTGCCCGCTCATCACTAGTTACGAGTACTGAGCACCCGAGCATGGTAGTGCCCGCTCATCACTAGTTACCAGTACTGAGCACCTGAGCATTGTAGTGCCCGCTCATCACTAGTTACCAGTACTGAGCACCCGAGCATGGTAGTGCCCGCTCATCACTAGTTACCAGTACTGAGCACCTGAGCATGGTAGTGCTCATTCATCACTACTTACCAGTACTGAGCACCCGAGCATGGTAGTGCCCGCTCATCACTAGTTACCAGTACTGAGCACCCGAGCATGGTAGTGCCCGCTCATCACTAGTTACCAGTACAGAGCACCCGAGCATGTTAGTGCCCGCTCATCACTAGTTACGAGTACAGAGCACCCGAGCATGGTAGTGCCCGCTCATCACTAGTTACCAGTACAGAGCACTCGAGCATGGTAGTGCCTGCTCATCACTAGTTACCAGTACTGAGCACCTGAGCATGGTAGTGCTCATTCATCACTACTTACCAGTACTGAGCACCTGAGCATGGTAGTGCCCGATCATCACTAGTTACGAGTACTGAGCACCCGAGCATGGTACTGCCCGCTCATCACTAGTTACCAGTACTGAGCACCCGAGCATGGTAGTGCCCGCTCATCACTAGTTACGAGTACTGAGCACCCGAGCATGGTAGTGCCCGCTCATCACTAGTTACCAGTACTGAGCACCCGAGCATGGTAGTGCCCGCTCATCACTAGTTACCAGTACTGAGCACCAGAGCATGGTAGTGCTCACTCATCACTAGTTACCAGTACTGAGCACCCGAGCATGGTAGTGCCCGCTCATCACTAGTTACCAGTACTGAGCACCCGAGCATGGTAGTGCCCGCTCATCTCTAGTTACCAGTACTGAGCACCCGAGCATGGTAGTGCTCACTCATCACTAGTTACCAGTACTGAGCACCCGAGCATGGTAGTGCCCGCTCATCACTAGTTACCAGTACTGAGCACCTGAGCATGGTAGTGCCCGCTCATCACTAGTTACCAGTACTGAGCACCCGAGCATGGTAGTGCCCGCTCATCACTAGTTACCAGTACTGAACACCCGAGCATGGTAGTGCTCACTCATCACTAGTTACCAGTACTGAGCACCCGAGCATGGTAGTGCCCGCTCATCACTAGTTACCAGTACTGAGCACCCGAGCATGGTACTGCTCACTCATCACTAGTTACCAGTACTGAGCACCCGAGCATGGTAGTGCCCGCTCATCACTAGTTACTAGTACTGAGCACCCAAGCATGGTAGTCCCCGCTCATCACTAGTTACCAGTACTGAGCACCCGAGCATGGTAGTGCTCACTCATCACTAGTTACCAGTACTGAGCACCTGAGCATGGTAGTGCTCACTCATCACTAGTTACCAGTACTGAACACCCGAGCATGGTAGTGCTCACTCATCACTAGTTACCAGTACTGAGCACCCGAGCATGGTAGTGCCCGCTCATCACTAGTTACCAGTACTGAGCACCTGAGCATGGTAGTGCTCATTCATCACTAGTTACCAGTACTGAGCACCTGAGCATGGTAGTGCTCACTCATCACTAGTTACCAGTACTGAACACCCGAGCATGGTAGTGCTCACTCATCACTAGTTACCAGTACTGAGCACCCGAGCATGGTAGTGCCCGCTCATCACTAGTTACCAGTACTGAGCACCCGAGCATGGTAGTGCTCACTCATCACTAGTTACCAGTACTGAACACCCGAGCATGGTAGTGCTCACTCATCACTAGTTACCAGTACTGAGCACCCGAGCATGGTAGTGCCCGCTCATCACTAGTTACCAGTACTGAGCACCTGAGCATGGTAGTGCTCACTCATCACTAGTTACCAGTACTGAGCACCTGAGCATGGTAGTGCCCGCTCATCACTAGTTACCAGTACTGAGCACTCGAGCATGATAGTGCCCGCTCATCACTAGTTACCAGTACTGAGCACCTGACCATGGTAGTGCTCACTCATCACTAGTTACCAGTACTGAACACCCGAGCATGGTAGTGCCCGCTCATCACTAGTTACCAGTACTGAGCACCCGAGCATGGTAGTGCCCGCTCATCACTAGTTACCAGTACTGAGCATCTGAGCATGGTAGTGCTCACTCATCACTAGTTACCAGTACTGAGCACCCGAGCATGGTAGTGCCCGCTCATCACTAGTTACCAGTACTGAGCACCTGAGCATGGCAGTGCTCACTCATCACTAGTTACCAGTACTGAGCACCTGAGCATGGTAGTGCCCGCTCATCACTAGTTACCAGTACTGAGTACTCGAGCATGGTAGTGCCCGCTCATCACTAGTTACCAGTACTGAGCACCTGAGCATGGTAGTGCTCACTCATCACTAGTTACCAGTACTGAACACCCGAGCATGGTAGTGCTCACTCATCACTAGTTACCAGTACTGAGCACCTGAGCATGGTAGTGCCCGCTCATCACTAGTTACCAGTACTGAGTACTCGAGCATGGTAGTGCCCGCTCATCACTAGTTACCAGTACTGAGCACCTGAGCATGGTAGTGCTCACTCATCACTAGTTACCAGTACTGAACACCCGAGCATGGTAGTGCTCACTCATCACTAGTTACCAGTACTGAGCACCCGAGCATGGTAGTGCCCGCTCATCACTAGTTACCAGTACTGAGCACCTGAGCATGGTAGTGCCCGCTCATCACTAGTTACCAGTACTGAGCACCTGAGCATGGTAGTGCCCGCTCATCTCTAGTTACCAGTACTGAGCACCTGAGCATGGTAGTGCCCGCTCATCACTAGTTACCAGTACTGAGCACCTGAGCATGGTAGTGCCCGCTCATCACTAGTTACCAGTACTGAGCACCTGAGCATGGTAGTGCCCGCTCATCACTAGTTACCAGTACTGAGCACCTGAGCATGGTAGTGCTCACTCATCACTAGTTACCAGTACTGAGCACCCGAGCATGGTAGTGCCCGCTCATCACTAGTTACCAGTACTGAGCACCTGAGCATGGTAGTGCTCACTCATCACTAGTTACCAGTACTGAACACCCGAGCATGGTAGTGCCCGCTCATCACTAGTTACCAGTACTGAGCACCCGAGCATGGTAGTGCCCGCTCATCACTAGTTACCAGTACTGAGCATCTGAGCATGGTAGTGCTCACTCATCACTAGTTACCAGTACTGAGCACCCGAGCATGGTAGTGCCCGCTCATCACTAGTTACCAGTACTGAGCACCTGAGCATGGTAGTGCTCACTCATCACTAGTTACCAGTACTGAGCACCTGAGCATGGTAGTGCCCGCTCATCACTAGTTACCAGTACTGAGCACTCGAGCATGGTAGTGCCCGCTCATCACTAGTTACCAGTACTGAGCACCTGAGCATGGTAGTGCTCACTCATCACTAGTTACCAGTACTGAACACCCGAGCATGGTAGTGCTCACTCATCACTAGTTACCAGTACTGAGCACCCGAGCATGGTAGTGCCCGCTCATCACTAGTTACCAGTACTGAGCACCTGAGCATGGTAGTGCCCGCTCATCACTAGTTACCAGTACTGAGCACCTGAGCATGGTAGTGCTCACTCATCACTAGTTACCAGTACTAAGCACCCGAGCATGGTAGTGCCCGCTCATCACTAGTTACCAGTACTGAGCACCTGAGCATGGTAGTGCTCACTCATCACTAGTTACCAGTACTGAGCACCCGAGCATGGTAGTGCCCGCTCATCACTAGTTACCAGTACTGAGCACCTGAGCATGGTAGTGCTCACTCATCACTAGTTACCAGTACTGAGCACTCGAGCATGGTAGTGCCCGCTCATCACTAGTTACCAGTACTGAGCACCTGAGCATGGTAGTGCCCGCTCATCACTAGTTACAAGTACTGAGCACTCGAGCATGGTAGTGCCCGCTCATCACTAGTTACCAGTACAGAGCACCCGAGCATGGTAGTGCCCGCTCATCACTAGTTACCAGTACAGAGCACCCAAGCATGGTAGTGCTCACTCATCACTAGTTACCAGTACAGAGCACCCGAGCATGGTAGTGCCCGCTCATCAGTAGTTACCAGTACTGAGCACCCGAGCATGGTAGTGCTCACTCATCACTAGTTACCAGTACTGAGCACTCGAGCATGGTAGTGCCCGCTCATCACTAGTTACCAGTACTGAGCACTCGAGCATGGTAGTGCTCCCTCATCACTAGTTACCAGTACTGAGCACCCGAGCATGGTAGTGCTCACTCATCACTAGTTACCAGTACTGAGCACTCGAGCATGGTAGTGCCCGCTCATCACTAGTTACCAGTACAGAGCACCCGAGCATGGTAGTGCTCACTCATCACTAGTTACCAGTACTGAGCACCTGAGCATGGTAGTGCCCGCTCATCACTAGTTACAAGTACTGAGCACTCGAGCATGGTAGTGCCCACTCATCACTAGTTACCAGTACTGAGCACCTGAGCATGGTAGTGCCCGCTCATCACTAGTTACCAGTACTGAGCACCCGAGCATGGTAGTGCTCCCTCATCACTAGTTACCAGTACTGAGCACCTGAGCATGGTAGTGCTCCCTCATCACTAGTTACCAGTACTGAGCACCCGAGCATGGTAGTGCCCGCTCATCACTAGTTACCAGTACTGAGCACTCGAGCATGGTAGTGCTCCCTCATCACTAGTTACCAGTACTGAGCACCCGAGCATGGTAGTGCTCACTCATCACTAGTTACCAGTACTGAGCACTCGAGCATGGTAGTGTCCGCTCATCACTAGTTACCAGTACTGAACACCTGAGCATGGTAGTGCTCACTCATCACTAGTTACCAGTACTGAGCACCCGAGCATGGTAGTGCCCGCTCATCACTAGTTACCAGTACTGAGCACCTGAGCATGGTAGTGCTCACTCATCACTAGTTACCAGTACTGAGCACCCAAGCATGGTAGTGCTCACTCATCACTAGTTACCAGTACTGAGCACCTGAGCATGGTAGTGCCCGCTCATCACTAGTTACAAGTACTGAGCACTCGAGCATGGTAGTCCCCGCTCATCACTAGTTACCAGTACTGAGCACCCGAGCATGGTAGTGTCCGCTCATCACTAGTTACCAGTACTAAGCACCCGAGCATGGTAGTCCCCGCTCATCACTAGTTACCAGTACTGAGCACCCGAACATGGTAGTGCCCGCTCATCACTAGTTACCAGTACTGAACTCCCGAGCATGGTAGTGCCCGCTCATCACTAGTTACCAGTACTGAGCACCTGAGCATGGTAGTGCCCGCTCATCACTAGTTACCAGTACTGAGCACCCGAGCATGGTAGTGCTCACTCATCACTAGTTACCAGTACTGAGCACCCGAGCATGGGAGTGCCCGCTCATCACTAGTTACCAGTACTGCGCACCTGAGCATGGTAGTGCCCGCTCATCACTAGTTACCAGTACTGAGCACCCGAGCATGGTAGTGCTCACTCATCACTAGTTACCAGTACAGAGCACCTGAGCATGGTAGTGCCCGCTCCTCACTAGTTACCAGAACTGAGCACCCGAGCATGGTAGTGCTCACTCATCACTAGTTACCAGTACTGAGCACCCGAGCATGGTAGTGCTCACTCATCACTAGTTACCAGTACTGAGCACCCGAGCATGGTAGTGCTCACTCATCACTAGTTACAAGTACTGAGCACTCGAGCATGGTAGTGCCCGCTCATCACTAGTTACCAGTACTGAGCACCTGAGCATGGTAGTGCTCACTCATCACTAGTTACCAGTACTGAGCACCCGAGCATGGTAGTGCCCGCTCATCACTAGTTACCAGTACAGAGCACCCGAGCATGGTAGTGCTCACTCATCACTAGTTACCAGTACTGAGCACCTGAGCATGGTAGTGCCCGCTCATCACTAGTTACAAGTACTGAGCACTCGAGCATGGTAGTGCCCGCTCATCACTAGTTACCAGTACTAAGCACCTGAGCATGGTAGTGCCTGCTCATCACTAGTTACCAGTACTGAGCACCTGAGCATGGTAGTGCCCGCTCATCACTAGTTACCAGTACTGAGCACCCGAGCATGGTAGTGCACGCTCATCACTAGTTACAAGTACTGAGCACTCGAGCATGGTAGTCCCCGCTCATCACTAGTTACCAGTACTGAGCACCTGAGCATGGTAGTGCCCACTCATCACTAGTTACCAGTACTGAGCACCCGAGCATGGTAGTGCCCGCTCATCACTAGTTACCAGTACTGAGCACCCGAGCATGGTAGTGCCCGCTCATCACTAGTTACCAGTACTGAACACCCGAGCATGGTAGTGCTCACTCATCACTAGTTACCAGTACTGAGCACCCAAGCATGGTAGTGCCCGCTCATCACTAGTTACCAGTACTGAGCACCCGAGCATGGTAGTGCTCACTCATCACTAGTTACCAGTACTGAACACCCGAGCATGGTAGTGCTCACTCATCACTAGTTACCAGTACTGAGCACCCGAGCATGGTAGTGCCCGCTCATCACTAGTTACCAGTACTGAGCACCCGAGCATGGTAGTGCCCGCTCATCACTAGTTACCAGTACTGAGCACCTGAACATGGTAGTGCTCACTCATCACTAGTTACCAGTACTGAGCACCTGAGCATGGTAGTGCCTGCTCATCACTAGTTACCAGTACTGAGCACCCGAGCATGGTAGTGCCCGCTCATCACTAGTTACCAGTACTGAGCACCCGAGCATGGTAGTGCCCGCTCATCACTAGTTACCAGTACTGAGCACCCGAGCATGGTAGTGCTCACTCATCACTAGTTACCAGTACTGAGCACCCGAGCATGGTAGTGCCCTCTCATCACTAGTTACCAGAACTGAGCACCCGAGCATGGTAGTGCCCGCTCATCACTAGTTACCAGTACTGAGCACTCGAGCATGGTAGTGCCCGCTCATCACTAGTTACCAGTACTGAGCACCCGAGCATGGTAGTGCCCGCTCATCACTAGTTACCAGTACTGAGCACCCGAGCATGGTAGTGCTCACTCATCACTAGTTACCAGTACTGAACACCCGAGCATGGTAGTGCACGCTCATCACTAGTTACCAGTACTGAGCATGGTAGTGCTCACTCATCACTAGTTACCAGTACTGAGCACATGAGCATGGTAGTGCTCACTCATCACTAGTTACCAGAACTGAGCACCCGAGCATGGTAGTGCTCACTCATCACTAGTTACCAGAACTGAGCACCTGAGCATGGTAGTGCCCACTCATCACTAGTTACCAGTACTGAGCACCCGAGCATGGTAGTGCCCGCTCATCACTAGTTACGAGTACTGAGCACCCGAGCATGGTAGTGCCCGCTCATCACTAGTTACCAGTACTGAGCACCCGAGCATGGTAGTGCTCACTCATCACTAGTTACCAGTACTGAGCACTCGAGCATGGTAGTGCCCGCTCATCACTAGTTACCAGTACTGAACACCCGAGCATGGTAGTGTCCACTCATCACTCACTAATTACCAGTACTGAGCACCCGAGCATGGTAGTGCTCACTCATCACTAGTTACCAGTACTGAGCACCCGAGCATGGTAGTGCCCGCTCATCACTAGTTACCAGTACTGAGCACCCGAGCATGGTAGTGCTCACTCATCACTAGTTACCAGTACTGAGCACTCGAGCATGGTAGTGCTCACTCATCACTAGTTACCAGTACTGAGCACCCGAGCATGGTAGTGCTCACTCATCACTAGTTACCAGTACTGAACACCCGAGCATGGTAGTGCTCACTCATCACTAGTTACCAGTACTGAGCACCCGAGCATGGTAGTGTCCACTCATCACTCACTAATTACCAGTACTGAGCACCTGAGCATGGTAGTGCCCGCTCATCACTAGTTACTAGTACTGAGCACCCGAGCATGGTAGTGCCCGCTCATCACTAGTTACCAGTACTGAGCACCTGAGCATGGTAATGCTCGCTCATCACTAGTTACCAGTACTGAGCACCTGAGCATGGTAGTGCCCGTTCATCACTAGTTACCAGTACTGAGCACCTGAGCATGGTAGTGCCCGCTCATCACTAGTTACGAGTACTGAGCACCCGAGCATGGTAGTGCCCGCTCATCACTAGTTACCAGTACTGAGCACCTGAGCATGGTAGTGCTCATTCATCACTACTTACCAGTACTGGGCACCCGAGCATGGTAGTGCCCGCTCATCACTAGTTACCAGTACTGAGCACCCGAGCATGGTAGTGCCCGCTCATCACTAGTTACCAGTACTGAGCACCTGATCATGGTAGTGCCCACTCATCACTAGCTACGAGTACTGAGCACCCGAGCATGGTAGTGCTCACTCATCACTAGTTACCAGTACTGAGCACCCGAGCATGGTAGTGCTCACTCATCACTAGTTACCAGTACTGAGCACCCGAGCATGGTAGTGCCCGCTCATCACTAGTTACCAGTACAGAGCACCCGAGCATGGTAGTGCCCGCTCATCACTAGTTACCAGTACCGAGCACCCGAGCATGGTAGTGCTCACTCATCACTAGTTACCAGTACTGAGCACCCAAGCATGGTAGTGCCCGCTCATCACTAGTTACCAGTACTGAGCACCCAAGCATGGTAGTCCCCGCTCATCACTAGTTACCAGTACTGAGCACCCGAGCATGGTAGTGCTCACTCATCACTAGTTACCAGTACTGAGCACCCAAGCATGGTAGTGCCCGCTCATCACTAGTTACCAGTACTGAGCACCCAAGCATGGTAGTCCCCGCTCATCACTAGTTACCAGTACTGAGCACCCGAGCATGGTAGTGCCCGCTCATCACTAGTTACCAGTACTGAGCACCCGAGCATGGTAGTGCCCGCTCATCAGTAGTTACCAGTACTGAGCACCCAAGCATGGTAGTGCCCGCTCATCACTAGTTACCAGTACTGAGCACCCGAGCATGGTAGTGCCCGCTCATCACTAGTTACCAGCACTGAGCACCCGAGCATGGTAGTGCCCGCTCATCACTAGTTACCCGTCACTCTCCATCTTTGGTCTGTGTTGGAGGACGCTCTTCTCATTTATTATTATCATTACACCTCATCCGTCTTCTCCTCTCCGCTCTCTGGGAGGTCGCACATTATGGGGGTGTTGGGCGCAGCAGTCGTCACCCCCAGGTCTTATGCCCTCAGGTTATGAGTCGCGGCTCCTCGATATTTTCTCCTCTTCCTCTTTCGCCTTCTTTCCTCGCAGCAGAGACATTTGTTTTCCCCATTACAGTTTCCAAAAGAAGATGAACCCGGCTGCCCCTCCCCCCCACATGCACCAACTCCCCCCCCCCCATCTTCATACATTATTAACAGGTCTTGAGGCTTTTTGTAAATTGTCCATATGAGACGATGACAATTTGTATCATATCTTATAAGAAAAAAGCCGCTCGTGTTTCCTCCCGGACTGATCTGTATCATCAAATATCCCAATTCTGGGGTAAAATGTGACTTCAGTGAGTGCAGACGTTATCCTATAGGCGATGACAGCTGCAGATTATTCATCCCTATGGAGACGGTAACCGTGGTTTCAGGAGAACTTGCAGCAGAATGTCTGTCTAGCTCCTCCTCCTCCATAGACTGTTATGGGCAGCGGCTGCCGTCTCCTCTCTCGGTAATGGGGAGATTTGTCTTCACTGATGCAGATTATCCTGAATGGAAGAGACAGAAGCAGATTTCTCTGATCAGATAAAGGAGAACGTTTCTTATTTTCATGTGAACTATTTATTTATCAGATAAAAAAACAAATCTGCGTTTCCAATTTAACCCCTGATATGAAACCTGCGCATAATAATATGTCTGTACAATCACTAAAGCTGCCAACATCTTATACAGAGGGACTCGCGACGCGAAGGGCTCAAACGGCTCCTTATTGTATTTACAACTAGTTTTTCTGCAGTTTTTCCTGTGGTTTTTTTTTGTGTGTTTTTTTGCACCAGATTCTATCACTTTCGCCTGATTTGAGCCTATTTTCTACTTTTTCGTCTGTTTTTTCTTTTCTCCGTTCGCTTTTATGGACGCGGTTTTATAAACTCAGATTTTTAAGGACGGTTCATTATTTGAAGAATGATGCGTAAATCTGCTTTGTTCGCGCCTCCGCGGATCGTGAATTTTGCGCAGCAGATTTAATTTATATGGGACTGTTTCGTACACGCTTTAACGGATCGCGCAGCAGGTTTTTGTTTTTTTTAGTAAAAAAAAGGAGCCAAAAATATAAACGGCAAAAAGAACCTGTTTTAATTTTGCACCATTTTGAAGAATTTGGAAAAAATAAAAAGACCAAAAAAAAAGTAGCTTAAAAAGAAAACGTAAGTGGTGAATCTGGAGCAAAGTCTCGGAAAGTTACAAAACTTTTTGCAACTTTCTGCAGCAGAGAACCTTCCGGCGGGTGCATCGCGGGGCGGCGGCGGCGCGAGCAGCGGAGCGGGAACCCTGCACGTTATATATCGCGGTGCAGCCATCACCGTGACATTGGGTGCAGCCTTCCAGGTCGATGCCGTCGCTGCACACAACCCCCATCCCCCACTCCGCAGGTTTAATGTCACGGACACAAGAACATCAGATAAACGATCACACATCTCCGAATATTGCGGGTGATGCAAAAACCGCCAACAGATGCTACCAGAGAGCAATAGCCCACATCAGACACCAACCATAGACTCACTGCACTCTTCTACACATAATCTGGTGGCTGCCATTAAGGAGCTGTCACCCAGCTTTCCACAGACCCTGAATGGCCGGGCAGAATGAACAATACGTCCCCCGTGTGTTGTGAGCCAGAGGGTAATTTAGGACAGAGAAACCCAACTAATAAAATCTAAGATGGGGAGAGGACCTGAAATACTCTGTGCTGCTGTGACTGTAAATGCTCTGAAAGCAGAGAGTATAATGTAGTGTTATCCATATAGGACGGGACGTGGCCCCTGATCTCAGGAAATCGCCCTCCCACAGGTATCCGGATGCCAGGGGTGGGCTATAAATCATGGAGGACTCATCTGATGACATCTCCACCATGTGCCCATGAGGTCCTGGACTCCACCAACACCGCCGCCATCACTGGGGAGATAATGAGCTTCGCTGCACAGTCTGTCCATCAGGATCAGATATGCAGGACCGATACATTGTATCCATCAGGATCAGATATGCAGGACCAATACATTGTATCCATCAGGATCAGATATGCAGGACCGATACATTGTATCCATCAGGATCAGATATGCAGGACCGATACATTGTATCCATCAGGATCAGATATGCAGGACCGATACATTGTATCCATCAGGATCAGATATGCAGGATTGATACATTGTATCCATCGGGATCAGATATGCAGGACCGATACATTGTATCCATCAGGATCAGATATGCAGGACCGATACATTGTATCCATCAGGATCAGATATGCAGGACCGATACATTGTATCCATCAGGATCAGATATGCAGGACCGATACATTGTATCCATCAGGATCAGATATGCAGGACCGATACATTGTATCCATCAGGATCAGATATGCAGGACCGATACATTGTATCCATCAGGATCAGATATGCAGGACCGATACATTGTATCCATCAGGATCAGATATGCAGGACCGATACATTGTATCCATCAGGATCAGATATGCAGGACCGATACATTGTATCCATCAGGATCAGATATGCAGGACCGATACATTGTATCCATCAGGATCAGATATGCAGGACCGATACATTGTATCCATCAGGATCAGATATGCAGGACCGATACATTGTATCCATCAGGATCAGATATGCAGGACCGATACATTGTATCCATCAGGATCAGATATGCAGGACCGATACATTGTATCCATCAGGATCAGATATGCAGGACCGATACATTGTATCCATCAGGATCAGATATTCAGGACCGATACATTGTATCCATCAGGATCAGATACGTGGGAGCGATACATTGTATCCATCAGGATCAGATACTTGGGACCGGTACATTGTATCCATTGGGATCAAATATGTGGGAGCGATACATTGTATCCATCGGAATCAGATATGCAGGACCGATACATTGTATCCATCAGGATCAGATATTCAGGACCGATACATTGTATCCATCAGGATCAGATACGTGGGAGCGATACATTGTATCCATCAGGATCAGATACTTGGGACCGGTACATTGTATCCATTGGGATCAAATATGTGGGACCGATACATTGTATCCATCGGGATCAGATACTTGGGAGCGATACATTGTATCCATCGGAATCAGATATGCAGCACCGATACATTGTATCCATCGGGATCAGATACTTGGGAGCGATACATTGTATCCATCGGGATCAGATACGTGGGAGCGATACATTGTATCCATCGGGATCAGATACTTGGGAGAGATACATTGTATCCATCGGGATCAGATATGCAGGACCGATACATTTTATTCATCGGGATCAGATACGTGGGAGTGATACATAGTATCCATCGGGATCAGATATGCAGAACTGATACATTTTATCAATCGGGATCAGATACTTGGGAGCGATACATTGTATCCATCGGGATCAGATATGCAGAACCGATACATTGTATCCATCGGAATCAGATACTTGAGAGCGATACATTGTATCCATCAGGATCAGATATGCAGGACCGATACATTGTATCCATCGGAATCAGATATGCAGGACCGATACATTGTATCCATCGGGATCAGATACTTGGGAACGATACATTGTATCCATCGGAATCAGATATGCAGCACCGATACATTGTATCCATCGGAATCAGATACTTGAGAGCGATACATTGTATCCATCAGGATCAGATATGCAGGACCGATACATTGTATCCATCAGGATCAGATATGCAGGACCGATACATTGTATCCATCAGGATCAGATACTTCGGACCGGTACATTGTATCCATTGGGATCAAATATGTGGGAGCGATACATTGTATCCATCGGGATCAGATACTTGGGAGCGATACATTGTATCCATCGGAATCAGATATGCAGGACCGATACATTGTATCCATCGGGATCAGATACTTGGGAGCGATACATTGTATCCATCGGAATCAGATATGCAGCACCGATACATTGTATCCATCGGGATCAGATACTTGGGAGCGATACATTGTATCCATCGGGATCAGATACGTGGGAGCGATACATTGTATCCATCGGGATCAGATACATGGGAGAGATACATTGTATCCATCGGGATCAGATATGCAGGACCGATACATTTTATTCATCGGGATCAGATACGTGGGAGTGATACATAGTATCCATCGGGATCAGATATGCAGGACTGATACATTGTATCGATCGGAATCAGATACTTGGGAGCGATACATTGTATCCATCAGGATTAGATATGCAGGACCGATACATTGTATCCATCGGAATCAGATACTTGAGAGCGATACATTGTATCCATCAGGATCAGATATGAAGGACCGATACATTGTATCCATCAGGATCAGATATGCAGGACCGATACATTGTATCCATCAGGATCAGATACTTGGGACCGGTACATTGTATCCATTGGGATCAAATATGTGGGAGCGATACATTGTATCCATCGGAATCAGATATGCAGGACCGATACATTGTATCCATCGGGATCAGATACTTGGGAGCGATACATTGTATCCATCGGAATCAGATATGCAGCACCGATACATTGTATCCATCGGGATCAGATACTTGGGAGCGATACATTGTATCCATCGGAATCAGATATGCAGCACCGATACATTGTATCCATCGGGATCAGATACTTGGGAGCGATACATTGTATCCATCGGGATCAGATACGTGGGAGCGATACATTGTATCCATCGGGATCAGATACTTGGGAGAGATACATTGTATCCATCGGGATCAGATATGCAGGACCGATACATTTTATTCATCGGGATCAGATACGTGGGAGTGATACATTGTATCCATCGGGATCAGATACGTGGGAGCGATACATTGCATCCATCGGGATCAGATACGTGGGAGCGATACATTGTATCCATCGAGATCAGATACGTGGGAGTGATACATTGTATCCATCGGGATCAGATACTTGGGAGTGATACATTGTATCCATAGGGATCAGATACGTGGGAGCGATACATTGTATCCATCGGGATCAGATACGTGGGAGCGATACATTGTATCCATCGGGATCAAATACTTGGGAGCGATACATTGTATCCATCAAGATCAGATTCTTGGGAGCGATACATTATATCCATCGGGATCAGATACTTGGGAGCGATACATTGTATCCATCGGGATCAGATACTTGGGAGTGATACATTGTATCCATCGGGATCAGATACTTGGGAGCGATACATTGTATCCATAGGGATCAGCTTCTTGGGAGCGATACATTGTATCCATCGAGATCAGATTCTTGGGAGTGATACATTGTATCCATCGGGATCAGATACGCGGGAGCGATACATTGTATCCATCGGGATCAGATACGTGGGAGGGATACATTGTATCCATCGGGATCAGATACGTGGGAGCCATACATTGTATCCATCGGGATCAGATACGTGGGAGCGATACATTGTATCCATCGGGATCAGATACGTGGGAGCGATACATTGTAAATTGTAACATCGGTGGAATCGCAGGATTGGAAGCGGCCAGAGATTACAGGATCATCCATAAAAATAAGCAACTTTTTTGCGTCCATAAAAAATGTGATGTCTCTGAGATTTTAGGATCGTCCAGAAAATATAAAAAGTCCAGTTGGCGACGCTGCAACTGCACAAACACATCCCGCAACTGCGGGGGCAGAAAATCTCCCCAAATTATGGATTAACCTCAGTGTGTCCCCATAGGGGGGGGACGAGATAAAACGAGGGCATACTTTATTTCCCTTTGAGAGTAAAGTATGGCACTATATGGGTACAGTATGGCAGTATATTGTGTTCGTTGGCTACAATATGATAGTCTATATATTCTATGTGAGCAATGATATGGGCACGGTCCAGCTCTATGTGGGCCCAGTATGGCACTATATTGCGCTCAGTTGGTACAATATGATACTCTCTGGTCACTATATTGCTGTATATGAGCACAGCATGGCAATATATTGGCACAATATGGCATTATATTGATCTGTATGGACACATTATGGCACTATATTGCGCTCAGTGGGTACAATATGATACTCTCTGGTCACTATACTGTTCTATATGGGCACAGTATGGCAATATATTGGCACAGTATGGCATTATATTGCTCTGTATGGGCACATTATGGCACTATATTGCGCTCAGTGGGTACAATATAATACTCTCTGGTCACTATACTGTTCTATATGGGCACAGTATGGCAATATATTGGCACAGTATGGCATTATATTGCTCTGTATGGGCACATTATGGCACTATATTGCGCTCAGTGGGTACAATATGATACTCTCTGGTCACTATATTGCTGTATGTGAGCACAGTATGGCAATATATTGGCACAGTATGGCATTATATTGCTCTGTATGGACACATTATGGCACTATATTGCGCTCAGTGGGTACAATATGATACTCTCTGGTCACTATATTGCTGTATGTGAGCACAGTGTGGCAATATGTTGGCACAGTATGGCATTATATTGCTCTGTATGGGCACATTATGGCACTATATTGCGCTCCGTGGGTACAATATAATACTCTCTGGTCACTATACTGTTCTATATGGGCACAGTATGGCACTCTATTGCTGTATGTGGACGGTATTGGACTATATTGCTGTATGTGGGCACTATATAGGCACTGTTCAGCTTGCTGTATGGCACCGTGTCCTGTATTCTGCGGTGTGGCAGACATGTTGGATTCAGTGTCCGTTTTGCCCCCAGAATATATACAATATAACGCAGCATTTTATTTTCTAGGAAATCCGAAGTCTCCGTTGTGAAATGACCGGACAATGACAGCCGCGGAGCAGCGAGGAGCCCGGATAGCGGCAGCAGATGCTCCTCGTGTCCTCGCCGGGGGCTGCACCGACCTCTCCCGGGGTCATTAGTGATCGGGGTCAGAATCGCTGATATCATCAAACGCAAAGAGCCAGAACCAATCACACCCACGTTTATGGATCAAGTTTTTACATTTTTTTTTCGTATTATCACGTTTTTTTGAAATTTATATTTTCAAATTTCTGTTCTATTTTCTTTTGTTCTTTTAGTATTTTTTTATCACTCATTGAGTTTTCTTTTTTCTCTTTTTTGAATTTTTGAACCTTTTTATACTTTAGATTTGTTTTGTATATGTTCTATTATTCTTTTCATGTAATGTTCTCTACCGGTGACTCCCTGGGGTAACATTGGGGGTCCAGAAATATTTGGACGGTGACACAAGTTTTGGCTTTTTACCCAAACATATTCCAGATCCAGTTCTAATCATTCTGGGCTTCCAGTGCCGCTCTCCGCTATAATGCTAACTGGAGGAAGGTTTGGGAATTTCAGCTCTTTAATATCCCGGAAATTGAACAATTATCTCAGGAGTTCTTTACTGGACTCTATGTCTGATTCCCTCATTAATCCATCATCAATTAAGCAGGTAAAAGGTCTGGAGCTGATTCCAGGTGCGGCAGTTGCTGTTGCTTCTTAACCCACAATATTTGGTCAAAGAAAGAGAAACCGGCCATCATTAGGCTGAAAAAATAAAGAAATCCATCAGTGAGAGCAGAAATATTTGAACTGTCTGGTATACACTGCAAAAAAAAAAAAGAAAGTGCCTCTTTCCCATGGCCCCCATCTTGGTAGTACATGGCCTGCATCTTGGTACTCTATGGCACCCATCCTGGTATTATATGGTACCCATCTTGGTATTACATGCCTCCATCCTGATATTACATGGCCCCCATCTTGGTACTACATGGCCCCCATCTTGGTACTACATGGCCCCCATCCTGATATTGCCAGGATGGAGACCACGTACTACATACCTCCATCCTGATATTACATCGCCCCCATCCTGGTATTATATTACATATGATCTCCATCACACCAAATATAGTAAAAAAAAAATTATATTCACCTTCCCTGCACTCCCCAGTGTTCTCCTCCGATGCTGTCCTGCCTGTAACTTCAGCATGTAAGTGGCGCAGGCAGTGCACAAAGTCACTGCTATGTGTGCACACTTACACCTGTGTCCGCTGCCAGCATATTCGCTGCTCCTCATGCCAGGGATTATGGGTATGGGGAGCAGCGAATATTCATTCTCCTTAGTAGCAGCACACAATTGCCCAGCAGCTGCAGGAAGCCGGCGGCTCGGTGATCACATGTGCTGCTATTAAAGAGAATGAATATTCACTACTCTCCCCACCCATAAGCTCATAAGCTGCCCACAGCCCAGCACCAGCTCCAGTGCAAAGAGGTGGGCAAGATTATGGGCATGGGGAACAGTGAATATGCATTTACTTAAGCAGCTGGCACCAGTGTTAACTCCAGAGCCAACTGTTGCCTCCTGTGACCCTGTGGGCCGCGACGCCACATTTTGCAGTGCAGGGATCCAATGGATCACTGTGCTGCAATGCTTTTCAGCTGAATATGCGACCTCAGAGGCACATGCAGCTGAAGCAGGCACTGGGGTTTGGGGGGCCCCTGTACCTCCAGATGTGGTTGTGACTGTGATCGTTCCATACATTGTCTGAAAGTCTCCACTTCAATTGTGTCTCATTTTAAATAAAAAATAGTGACTGCAGAGCTGAAATCACAAAGATTCAGTCACTGGATAAAGATTTCCGGACCATACTGTATATGGATACATTGTATCTCTCCATCTGAATATTCTCAGATGATTGGATATAGATTAGATCATCGGCTGCGGATGTTTGGTAACGATGGATCGAGTGATGCAGAAAGTGAGTATGAAGCGGATATCACGTTATTACGGCTCACAATCACCGGCACATTATAGAGCGACGCTCGGCCCTGGTGATGTCAATCACATTGTCCGCCCCGAGAGCGATACATTTCCTACAGATTAGGAGGAAACCAGCCGCGACCGTCCATAATTTACACCGTGATGTGATGGTCTCCGCTGATCGTCGAGATGATCAATATCCCGGCTGACCAGGGACGGGGATATCCGGTGTACAGAGGGTTGTGGCAGATCAGACTGGGACTGAGCCGTTACTAGAATAGTCAGCGCCACAGCAGCACAGAGTATTTCAGGAGGGCCGTGCGTTGGGTCTATGTCCCTAATATTATTAGCTCCAGCAGTCCGCTTTCATGTCGCTTCCCTCGTGAGCGCAGCACCGCAACCGCCTCCTTCATCTCCACCTGATTTCGGAAAATATTTTCAAGGAGGTTCTGATCCCCGGCCACAATGATTTCTCTATTTACCTGCAGAGTCAACAATACAAAGAGGATGAGATGGTGCAGAAGTATAAGATTATATTATAATCAGTGATGTCATCGCCAGGGGGCGGGGCTAAAAACCTTTCAATTGCAATATACAGGCTGGTTGTCAGCAGTAACAGATGAGGAGCTGCTGCTGTATTGTAAGCGGATGCCGAAGTAAATGCAAGGAAACACCGCCATCTGCTGGCCAAAAGTAAGAACAGCAGGAGATAATGCCAGTACACAGGAACTAAACAGTAATGTGTGCGTTTCCTGGAGAGAAGAATTTAGAGAAGATGCCGGGTTAGGATATAGTTACTATATATAAAAAGGTCTGGCCGAGCCAAGAGAAGAGGAATTGGCATCAGAATCCTGATCCAGGAAGGTTGTATAGCAGTGAAGTGGGCTTCCAGACCCATCACCACAAAAGTGTCCTAGAGCGGTGAGATCCCAGAGAAGGCCTGAGCTGACAGTACAATCGGCAACCCGAGCCGAGGGGAAGACCCATAACCCGAGCGGAGAGGAAGACCCATAACCCGAGCGGAGAGGAAGATCCATAACCCGAGCGGAGAGAAAGATCCGTGACCCGAGTGGAAAGAAAGATCCGTGACCTGAGCGGAAAGGAAGATCCGTAACTTGAGCGGAAAGGAAGATCCGTGACTTGAGCGGAGGGGTAGATCCGTGACCCGAGTGGAAAGGAAGATCCGTGACCCGAGTGGAAAGGAAGATCCGTGACCCGAGTGGAAAGGAAGATCCGTGACCTGAGCGGAAAGGAAGATCCGTGACCTGAGCGGAAAGGAAGATCCGTAACTTGAGCGGAAAGGAAGATCCGTGACTTGAGCGGAGGGGAAGATCCGTGACTTGAGCGGAGGGGAAGATCCGAGACCCGAGTGGAAAGGAAGATCCATGACCCACGCTGGGAGGAAGGTTCATGACCTGAGCCGAGGGGAAGATCTGCGACCCGAGCAGAGGGGAAGATCCGTGACCTGAGTGGAAAGAAAGATCCGTGACCCGAGTGGAAAGGAAGATCCGTGACCCGTGTGGAAAGGAAGATCCGTGACTTGAGCGGAAAGGAAGATCCGTGACCTGAGCGGAAAGGAAGATCCGTGACCTGAGTGGAAAGAAAGATCCGTGACCCGAGTGGAAAGGAAGATCCGTGACTTGAGCGGAAAGGAAGATCCGTGACCTGAGCGGAAAGGAAGATACGTGACTTGAGCGGAAAGGAAGATCCGTGACTTGAGCGGAAAGTAAGATCCGTGACCTGAGAGGAAAGGAAGATCCGTGACCTGAGCGGAGGGGAAGATCCGTGACCTGAGAGGAAAGGAAGATCCGTGACCCGAGTGGAAAGGAAGATCCGTGACCTGAGCGGAAAGGAAGATCCGTGACCTGAGCGGAGGGGAAGATCCGTGACTTGAGCGGAGGGGTAGATCCGAGACCTGAGTGGAAAGGAAGATCCATGACCTGAGTGGAAAGGAAGATCCGAGACCCGAGTGGAAAGGAAGATCCGAGACCCGAGTGGAAAGGAAGATCCGAGACCCGAGTGGAAAGGAAGATCCGAGACCTGAGTGGAAAGGAAGATCCATGACCTGAGTGGAGGGGAAGATCCGTAACTTGAGTGGAAAGGAAGATCCGTAACTTGAGCGGAAAGGAAGATCCGTGACTTGAGCGGAGGGGTAGATCCGAGACCCGAGTGGAAAGGAAGATCCATGACCCGAGCCGAGGGGAAGATCCATGACCTGAGCCGAGGGGAAGATCCGCGCGGTGTATAATTTGTGGCGTCTCATTGTATCAGTGATGTCGGATTCTTCCTCTGTTTCATGCCCCGGTCACATTCAATCCTGCATTTACACGTTATGCGGCTGCCAGTGCTCATTTGAGTGCAGCTGCTCAGGGCCCCGAGACGTCAGGGGCCACATCCACCTCCTCAGCAGCTTCTATCGCAGGACCATAAAGGCTGCATTGTCCTGGGCTCGTCACATGCAGGTCCCTCTTCTTGCAGCGTCGGACGTGAACGCAGCAGTTTTGCAAATTTGTGCAGTTTTGAATGAAAAAAAAAAACTCCCCTAAAAACAGAAACATAAAACCAGAGAATAAATGACCGATCTTCTGTGTGTGACAGATCCCGCGGATCAGCGGCGCCCCGTGAGGTCTCCACCGACATCAGGAACCGGGCGGCGGCTGCTTAATGATCTGTTGGGTAAAGACAGCGCCCGACGCCGGCTGCTGCGCAGTGTGACGCCTCCATCAAGACACGGCGCCATCACCGACAAAGAGCGCCCTGCCCCGAACACAAGGCCGGAGAGATCAGGAAGAACGGAGCAGAGAACGAGGAGTGCGGAGCCGAGAGGAGTGCGGAGCCGAGAGGAGGAGTGCGGAGCCGAGAGGAGGAGGAGGAGGAGTGTGGAGCCGAGAGGAGGAGGAAGAGTGCGGAGCCGAGAGGAGGAGAAGGAGGAGAAGGAGCCGAGAGAAGGAGAAGGAGGAGTGCGGAGCCGAGAGGAGGAGGAGGAGTGCGGAGCCGAGAGGAGGAGGAGGAGTGCGGAGCCGAGAGGAGGAGGAGGAGTGCGGAGCCGAGAGGAGGAGGAGGAGTGCAGAGCCGAGAGGAGGAGGAGGAGGAGTGCAGAGCCGAGAGAAGGAGGAGTGCGGAGCCGAGAGGAGGAGGAGGAGTGTGGAGCTGAGAGGAGGAGGAGGAGTGCGGAGCCGAGAGAAGGAGGAGGAGTGCGGAGCCGAGAGGAGGAGGAGGAGTGCGGAGCCGAGAGGAGGAGGAGGAGTGCGGAGCCGAGAGGAGGAGGAGGAGTGCGGAGCCGAGAGGAGGAGGAGGAGTGCGGAGCCGAGAGGAGGAGTGCGGAGCCGAGAGGAGGAGGAGGAGGAGTGCGGAGACGAGAGAAGGAGGAGGAGTGCGGAGCCGAGAGGAGGAGGAGGAGTGTGGAGCCGAGAGGAGGAGGAGGAGTGTGGAGCTGAGAGGAGGAGGAGGAGTGCGGAGCTGAGAGGAGGAGGAGGAGTGCGGAGCTGAGAGGAGGAGGAGGAGTGCGGAGCTGAGAGGAGGAGGAGGAGTGTGGAGCTGAGAGAAGGAGGAGGAGTGCGGAGCAGAGAGGAGGAGGAGGAGTGTGGAGCTGAGAGAAGGAGGAGGAGTGCGGAGCCGAGAGGAGGAGGAGGAGTGTGGAGCTGAGAGGAGGAGGAGGAGTGCGGAGCCGAGAGGAGGAGGAGGAGTGCGGAGCTGAGAGGAGGAGGAGGAGTGTGGAGCTGAGAGGAGGAGGAGGAGTGTGGAGCTGAGAGGAGGAGAAGGAGTGCGGAGCTGAGAGGAGGAGGAGGAGTGCGGAGCTGAGAGGAGGAGGAGGAGTGCGGAGCTGAGAGGAGGAGGAGGAGGAGTGCGGAGCCGAGAGGAGGAGGAGGAGTGTGGAGCTGAGAGAAGGAGGAGGAGTGCGGAGCCGAGAGGAGGAGGAGGAGTGTGGAGCTGAGAGGAGGAGGAGGAGTGCGGAGCCGAGAGGAGGAGGAGGGAGGAGGAGTGCGGAGCCGAGAGGAGGAGGAGGCGTGCGGAGCTGAGAGGAGGAGGAGGAGTGCGGAGCTGAGAGGAGGAGGAGTGCGGAGCCGAGAGGAGGAGGAGGAGTGTGGAGCTGAGAGGAGGAGGAGTGCGGAGCCGAGAGGAGGAGGAGGAGTGTGGAGCTGAGAGGAGGAGGAGGAGTGCGGAGCTGAGAGGAGGAGGAGGAGTGCGGAGCTGAGAGGAGGAGGAGGAGTGCGGAGCTAAGAGGAGGAGGAGGAGTGCGGAGCTGAGAGGAGGAGGAGTGTGGAGCCGAGAGGAGGAGGAGGAGTGTGGAGCCGAGAGGAGGAGGAGGAGTGTGGAGCTGAGAGGAGGAGGAGGAGTGCGGAGCCAAGAGAAGGAATAGGAGGAGTGCGGCGCCGAATCCATCATATCCCAATTCCACGGTCTCTGGATCTGCTGCAATGCTAAACTAGATTTGTTGTGGGCGGGGGGCGCAGGCCAGGGCCCGGGGGGAGCTACTCGAGACGCTCAGATCCAGGATCGTGGCTGTGGCTAAAGTGGCAGCCGGATCCGGGGCTCGTGCAGCCGTCCGTCGCCCATCACTTAATAAAGGGGGGTATTTTGACACTACGCGTGGGTTGCGGTGATTATTGGTGACACCGCCGCTGCCTTGGTATGGGGCACCCGGGGCTGATGGAGCGGGGCAGCAGGATGGTATCCCCTCCACGAGTAGGGGGGGGGGGTGTTGTCCCGGGGCCCAGGTGCAGGTGGAGTGCAGTGCTCGGGTGCCGTCTGCAGGCTGGACCGGATGACACCGGTGTACTCACTGTTGTTGAATAAACCACACAGAGTCCAAGTAGTAAACCAAGTTCCGGATACCGGTAGCCTCCGGAGGGGTGTGCTCGGGTCCCGCACATCGGTGAACAGAACAGGGGCCCTTCCTCCTGCACGCTAGTTTGTTGTCTCGTGTGTTGACTAGTCTACATGAAACGAAAAAAGTCCACTCCCGGTGTC